>NW_024112221.1:0-10108 GCF_003073215.2 Triticum urartu | reverse complement strand
CTGTGGTCGAGCTTTAAGTCTTAACTTCATACCTTACAACTCAGAAGAACTCCTTCTTTGACTGATCCATCTTGAACACCTTCAAGATCATGTCAAGGATATGTGCTCATTTGAAAGTACCATTAAGCGTTTTGATCTATCCTTAGATCTTGATGCTCAATGTTCAAATAGCTTAATCCAGGCTTTCATTGAAAAACACTTTCCAAATAACCCTATATGCTTTCCAGAAATTCTACGTCATTTCTGATCAACAATATGTCAACAACATATACTCATCAGAAATTCTATAGTGCTCCCACTCACTTCTTTGGAAATACCAGTTTCTCATAAACTTTGTATACACCCAAAATCTTTGATCATCTCATCAAAGCATACATTCCAACTCCGAGATGCTTACTCCAGTCCTCAGAAGGATTGCTGGAGCTTTGCATACTTATTAGCATCTTTCAGGATTGACAAAACCTTCCGGTTGTATCACATACAACCTTTCCTCAAGAAAATCGTCGAGGAAACAATGTTTTGACATCCTATCTGCAAGATTTCATAAATAATGCAGTAATCGCTAATATAATTCCAACAGACTCTTAGCATCGCTACGAGTGAGAAAGTCTCATCGTAGTCAACTCCTTGAACTTGTCGGAAAACATCTTAACGACAAGTCGAGCTTTCTTAATGGTGATATACCATCATTGTCCGTCTTCCTTTTAAAAATCCATATGTACCTAACAACCTTACGACCATCAAGTAGTTCTTCCAAAGTCTACATTTTGTTTTCATATATGGATCCTCTCTCGGATTATATGGCCTCGAGCCATTTTGGAATCCAGGCCCACCATCGCTTCTCCATAGCTCGTAGGTTCATTGTTGTCTAGCAACATGACTTCCAAGACAGGATTACGTACCACTCTGAAGTAGTACGCATCCTTGTCATCCCACGAGGTTTGGTAGTGACTTGATCTGAAGTTTCATGATCACTATCATAAGCTTCCACTTCAATTGGTGTAGGTGCCACAGGAACAACTCCTGTGCCCTGCCACACACTAGTTGAAGAGACGGTTCAATAACCTCATCAAGTCTCCACCATCCTCCCACTCAATTCTTTCGAGAGAAACTTTTCCTCGAGAAAGGACCCGATTCTAGAAACAATCCTTATTGCTTTCGGATCTGAGACAGGAGGTATACCCAACTGTTTTGGGTGTCCTATTAAGATGCATTTATCCGCTTTGGGTTCGAGCTTATCAGCCTGAAACTTTTCACATAAGCGTCGCAGCCCCAAACTTTTAAGAAATGACAGCTTAGGTTTCTCTAAACCATAGTTCATACGGTGTCATCTCATCGGAATTACGTGGTGCCCTATTTAAAGTGAATGTGGTTGTCTCTAATGCCTAACCCATAAACTATCGTGGTAATTCGATAAGAGACATCATGGTATGCATCATATCCAATAGGGTGCAGTTATGATGTTCGGACACACCATCACACTATGGTGTTCCAGGCTGTATTTGTTGTGAAACAATTTCCACAATGTCTTAATTCTGTGCCAAACTCGTAATTCAGATATTCATCTCTATGATCATATCATAGATATTTTATCCTCTTGTCACGACGATCTTTCAACTTCACCTGAAATTACTTGAACCTTTCAATAATTCAGACTCGTGATTCATCAAGTAAATATACTCAACATCTACTCAAATCATCTGTGAAGTAAGAACATAACGATATCCACTACATGCCTCAGCACTCATTGGACTGCACACATCAAAATGTATTACTTCCAACAAGTTGCTTTCTAGTTCCATTTTACTGAAAACGAGGCTTTCAGTCATCTTGCCCATGTGGTATGATTTGCATGTCTCAAGTGATTCAAAATCAGTGAGTCCAAACGGTCCATTTGCATGGAGTTTCTTCATGCATATACACCAATAGACATGGTTCGCATGTCTCAAACTTTTCAAAAACGAGTGAGCCCAAAGATCCATCAACATGGAGCTTCTTCATGCGTTTTATACCGATATGACTCAAATTGCAGTGCCACATTTGTGTGGTACTATCATTACTATTATACCTTTGGCATGAAAATGTGTATCACTACGATCGAGATTCAATAAACCATTCATTTGGTGCAAGACCATTGAAGGTATTATTCAAATAAACAGAGTAACCATTATTCTCCTTAAATGAATAACCGTATTGATAGACATAATCCAATCATGTCTATGCTCAAGCAAACACCAATCTCGATGGTAGAGGGAGCGTGCGATGCTTGATCACATCAAGCTTGGGAAAAACTTCCAACACATATCGCCAGCTCACCTTTAGCTAGTCTCCGTTTACTCCGCAGCCTTTTATTTCGAGTTTACTAACACTTAGCAACCGAACCGGTATCTAATACCATGGTGCTACTAGGAGTACTAGTAAAGTACACATTAACACAATGTATATCCAATATACTTCTATCGACCTTGCCAGCCTTCTCATCTACCAAGTATCTAGGGTAATTCTGCTCCAGTGGCTGTTCCCCTTATTACAGAAGCACTTAGTCTCGGGTTTGGGTTCAACCTTGGGTTTCTTCACTAGAGCAGCAGCTGATTTGCCGTTTCATGAAGTATCCCTTCTTGCCCTTGCCCTTCTTGAAACTAGTGGTTTCACCAACCATCAACAATTGATGCTCCTTCTTGATTTCTACTTTTGTGGTGTCAAACATCGCGAATATCTCAAGGATCATCATATATGTCCCTGATATATTATAGTTCATCACGAAGCTCTAGCAGCTTGGTGGTAATGACTTCGGAGAAACATCACTATCTCATCTAGAAGATCAACTCCCACTTTCAAATGATTGTTGTACTCAGACAATCTGAGCACAAGCTCAACAATTGAGCTTTTCTCCCTTAGTTTGCAGGCTAAGAAAAATCGTCGGAGGTCTTATACCTCTTGACGTGGGCACGAGCCTGAAATCCCAATTTCAGCCCTCGAAACATCTCATATGTTTCGCGACGTTTCAAAACGTCTTCGGTGCCTCAACTCTAAACCGTTTAACTGAACTATCACGTAGTTATCAAAATGTGTATGTCAGATGTTCGCAACATCCACAGACGACGTTTGAGGTTCAGCACACTGAGCGGTGCATTAAGGACATAAGCCTTCTATGAAGCAATGAGGACAATCCTCAGTTTACGGACCTAGTCCGCATAATTGCTACTATCAACTTTCAACTAAATTTTCTCTAGGAACATATCTAAACAGTAGAACTGAAGCGCGAGCTACGACATAATTTGCGAAGACCTTTTGACTATGTTCAGAGAATTAAGTTCATCTTATGAACTCCCACTCAGATAGACATCCCTCTAGTCATCTAAGTGAAACATGATCCGAGTCAACTAGGCCGTGTCCGATCATCACGTGAGACGGAATAGTCATCATCGGTGAACATCTTCATGTTGATCGTATCTTCTATACGACTCATGCTCGACCTTTCGGTCTTCTGTGTTCCGAGGCCATGTCTGTACATGCTAGGCTCGTCAAGTCAACCTAAGTGTTGCATGTGTTCGAGGCCATGTCTGTACATGCTAGGCTCGTCAACACCCGTTGTATTCGAACGTAGAATCTATCACACCCGATCATCACGTGGTGCTTCGAAACGACGAACTTTCGCAACGGTGCACAGTTAGGGGGAACACTTTCTTGAAATTTTAATGAGGGACATCTTATTTACTACCGTCGTTCTAAGCAAATAAGATGTATAAACATGATAAACATCACATGCAATTCAACAAATAGTGACATGATATGGCCAATATCATATGCTCCTTTGATCTCCATCTTGGGGCTCCATGATCATCCTGTCACCGGCATGACACATGATCTCCATCATCGTGTCCATGAAGTTGTCTCGCCAACTATTACTTCTACTACTATGGCTAACGTTAGCAATAAAGTAAAGTAATTACATGGCGTTTTCAATGACACGCAGGTCATACAAATAAATTAACATCCTATGGCTCCTGCCGGTTGTCATACTCATCGACATGCAAGTCGTGATTCCTATTACAAGAACATGATCAATCTCATACATCACATATCATTCATCACATTCTTCTTGGCCATATCACATCACATAGCATACCCTGCAAAAACAAGTTAGACGTCCTCTAATTGTTGTTTGCATGTTTTACGTGGCTGCTATGGGTTTCTAGCAAGAACGTTTCTTACCTACGCAAAACCACAACGTGATATGCCAATTGCTATTTACCCTTCATAAGGACCCTTTTCATCGAATCCGATCCGACTAAAGTGGGAGAGACAGACACCCGCCAGCCACCTTATGCAACTAGTGCATGTCAGTCGGTGGAACCGGTCTCACGTAAGAGTACGTGTAAGGTTGGTCCGGGCCGCTTCATCCCACAATGCCGCCGAATCAAGATAAGACTAGTAACGGCAAGCATAATTGACAATATCGATGCCCACAACTACTTTGTGTTCTACTCGTGCATAGAATACGCATAGACCTAGCTCATGATGCCACTGTTGGGGAACGTAGCAAAATTCAAAATTTCTACGCATCACCAAGATCAATCTATGGAGTAACTAGCAACGAGGGAGAGAGTGCATCTACATACCCTTGTAGATCGCTAGCGGAAGCGTTCAAGAGAACGGGGTTGATGGAGTCGTACTCGTCGTGATCCAAATCACCGATGATCCTAGTGCCGAACGGACGGCACCTCCGCGTTCAACACACGTACAGCCCGGTGACGTCTCCCATGCCTTGATCCAGCAAGGAGAGAGGGAGAGGTTGAGGAAGACTCCATCCAGCAGCAGCACAACGGCGTGGTGGTGGTGGAGGAGCGTGGTACTCCAGCAGGGCTTCGCCAAGCACCGCAAGAGACGAGGAGGGAGAGGGGTAGGGCTGCGCCAAGAAGGAGAGGAACTCGTGTGTCTGGCAGCCCAAACCTCAAGTATATATAGGGGGAGGGAGGGGCTGCGCCCCCACCTAGGGTTCCCTCCCTAGGGGTGGCGGCAGCCCCCAGATCCCATCTGGGTGGCGGCCAGGTGGAGGGGAGAGGGAGGCGCACCAGGCATGGGCCCTAAGGCCCATCTGCCCTTAGGGTTTGCCCCCCCTCCTCCCCTTAGGCGCCTTGGGCCCTTGTGGGGGGCGCACCAGCCCACCTGGGGCTGGTCCCCTCCCACACTTGGCCCATGCAGCCCTCCGGGGCTTGTGGCCCCACTTGGTGGACCCCGGACCCTCCCGGTGGTCCCGGTACGTTACCGATAAACCCGAAACTTTTCCGGTGACCAAAACAGACTTCCCATATATAAATCTTTACCTCCGGACCATTCCGGAACTCCTCGTGACGTCCGGGATCTCATCCGGGACTCCGAACAACATTCGGTAACCACGTATATCTATTCCCTATAACCCTAGCGTCATCGAACCTTAAGTGTGTAGACCCTACGGGTTCGGGAACATGCAGACATGACCGAGAATCTCCGGTCAATAACCAACAGCGGGATCTGGATACCCATGTTGGCTCCCACATGTTCCCACGATGATCTCATCGGATGAACCACGATGTCAAGGACTTAATCAATCCCGTATACAATTCCCTTTGTCTAGCGGTACGATACTTGCCCGAGATTCGATCGTTGGTATCCCGATACCTTGTTCAATCTCGTTACCGGCAAGTCTCTTTACTCGTTCCGTAACACATCATCCCGTGATCACTCCTTGATCACATTGTGCACATTATGATGATGTCCTACTGAGTGGGCACAGAGATACTTCTCCGTCACACGGAGTGACAAATCCCAGCCTCGATTCATGCCAACCCAACAGACTCTTTCGGAGATACCTGTAGTGTACCTTTATAGCCAGCCAGTTACGTTGTGACGTTTGGCACACCCAAAGTATTCCTACGGTATCCGGGAGTTGCACAATCTCATGGTCTAAGGAAATGATACTTGACATTAGAAAAGCTTTAGCATACGAACTACACGATCTTTGTGCTAGGCTTAGGATTGGGTCTTCTCCATCACATCATTCTCCTAATGATGTGATCCCGTTATCAACGACATCCAATGTCCATGGTCAGGAAACCGTAACCATCTATTGATCAACGAGCTAGTCAACTAGAGGCTTATTAGGGACATGGTGTTGTCTATGTATCCACACATGTATCTGAGTTTCCTATCAATACAATTATAGCATGGATAATAAACGATTATCATGAACAAGGAAATATATTAATAATAACTAATTTATTATTGCCTCTAGGGCATATTTCCAACAGAGACAGACCAGTGGCAAGGACTTCGCGGTGACAGGCACTTGGGTATATTTTCCTGGAGTGTCGCGCGTTGTTTTTTCCCTTGATCACGTGTAACACGTTTACTGTTTTGACTTCTGGTGGAAATTTCTTTTGTTCCCCAGTGTCTTGCTTGGGAGGCTCGTCCTCGTCTTCACTTGGTGTATCCTCCCCCTTGTGTACGGCTGTTGAGCTTGCCGGACTGCTTGAAGACCCAACATTCTCTGTGGGTATGATTAGCAGGTTTACCAGGGGTACTATGGATCTGACATACTTGGTCCAGAATTTTGTTGAGGCTGGACAGTTCATCCCTGGTGCCTTTAGGGGGCGGCTTTTGACCTGGCCGAGAGCTTTTGAATCCGGCATTTACTGTCGTGCCCTTCGTGCTGTCTTCTTTATTCCGGCGTTTGTTATTGCTGTTGCCGTGATTTCCCGTTTCCATCTCTAACTTCAGATGTACTGGTCGCTGGTGCTGCATCTGGCTAGCCAGTTGTCCTCACCCGCGCAAAAGCGGTCATGAGGCTTGTTAATGCGCCATCGTTCTCGGCTATTTTGGCCGAGGTGTCTGGCGAGCCATTCGTCACGGACGCTATGCTTGAAAAGCTGCCAAGGCTTCGGCGTCCGGACAGTCGACAATCTGGTTCTTTTTAGTAAGAAACCTGTTCCAAAGCTTTCGGGCTGACTCTCCGGGCTGTTGGGTTATATGACTCAAATCGTCCGCATCCGGAGGTCGGACATAAGTTCCCTTGAAAATTTGCCCGAAAGGCGTCTTCGAGCTCTTCCCAACTTCCAATGGAGCTTTCGGGGAGGCCTTTTGAGCCAGTGACGAGCTGGCCCTTTGAGCTTGAGGGGTAAGTACTTGATGGCGTGGAGATCATCTCCTCGAGCCATATGGATAAGGATGTAGTCCTCAATCCAGACCCCAGGGTCTGTTGTTCCGTCGTATGCCTCTATGTTTACGGGTTTGAATCCCTCTAGAAATTCATGGTCCAGCACCTCATCGGTGAAACATAGGGGGTGTGCGGCACCCCTGTAGCTGGGTGTACCGCGTTGTTCGGATGTTTGTTGTGTTGCATTGTATGCTGGGGGCGCTTGCGTGGTCCATAGATGGATCTTGTTGCGCCGTCCTTTGGGTGCGAGCCCTCGCATGGGTCGTGTTGTATTGTGAGTGGCGTTGTATGCCGCTCTGTGTTGGTAGAGGGGTCGTCTATCCGACCAGGTGGCTGCTTTGATATTTGGTTGTGGGGGGTCTGAGGCCTCCTCATCGAATTCAGGTAGCAGCTTCCGCTTTGGGTAGCTCTTGGAGGGGCGATTGTCGCCGTACCTTGCTGCTGTGTTGAGTATTTTACTCCATCTGATTTGGAGTGTGTCTTGCGCAGCCTTGAGCCTTTGCTTCTGCTTTTTAAGACTCCTCGCGGTGGCAACAAGCCTTTTACGGGCAGTCTGCTGCTCCGGGTGCCTGTCCGGCGTTATGTCGTCCGGACCATTATCCTTGATAGGATTTGTTTGTTCGGTTTGATTATCCGGATTGCCGTTGTCCGGCAGCAGTTCGCCCTGCTCCAGCGCTGGGTCTGTGTTTGCTATTTCTGTCGAGGCGATTTGGGGCGGCGCTTGCGTCGCTCTTTGACTGCTTTTCGAGGGAACAAGCCTTCGGTGCGTCCTTCCGCTCCTCGTCGTCATCTTTTGGTGCGTCCACCATGTATACGTCATATGACGAGGTGGCGTTCCAGGGCCCAATAGGCGCTGGTTCTTCATCGTTTCCTTCATCGGCGTCCATACCGTCGATGTCTTCGGAGTCGAAGTCGAGCATGTCGGTTAAATCGTCGACAGTGGCTACAAAGTGGGTGGTGGGTGGGCTTTGAATTTCTTCATCGTCCGTATCCCAATCTTCGCTGACCGTAGTCCGGCCAGGGCTCTCCTGATAAAGAGAGAGACTTTAGTGATTTCATAATATCGCCAAAGGGCGAGTGCTGAAAGATGTCGCGGCAGTAAACTCCATGATCGGCGCCCAATCGGATTCGATCGGCAGAGGCGCGAATGGTTCGGAGTCCGGAGAGGAGTCCGGCTCCTTGGAATCACGAGTCTCGCGGAGTGCGGGGCTGGTGTTCGGCTCGATCGCCGTTAGGATCGCAGCCCCCGAGGCGGCGTCCAACCACCCATCCTCGATCGGCAGTTGGCTCCGAATTAAGGGTCGAAGCCGATGCGGGTGCGGCCTCCAGGGCACTGTTCGGCGGCAGAGCTAGATCATGCTCGTCGTGATAGTGCGGCGCGCTCGGCAGTGGCTCGAATCCGTCGAAGATCAAGTCCCCGCGGATGTCAGCCGTGTAGTTTAAACTTCCAAATCTGACCTGACGGCCAGGGGCATAGCTTTCGATCTGCTCCAGATGGCCAAGTGAATTGGCCCGCAGTGCGAAGCCGCCGAAGACGAAGATCTGTCCGGGGAGGAAGGTCTCACCCTGGACTGCATCGCCATTGATGATCGTAGGAGCCATCAAGCCTGACGGCGACGACACAGAGGAACTCTCAATGAAAGCACCAATGTCGGTGTCAAAACCGGCGGATCTCGGGTAGGGGGTCCCGAACTGTGCGTCTAGGCCGGATGGTAACAGGAGGCAAGGGACACGAAGTTTTACCCAGGTTCGGGCCCTCTCGATGGAGGTAAAACCCTACGTCCTGCTTGATTAATATTGATGATATGGGTAGTACAAGAGTAGATCTACCACGAGATCGGAGAGGCTAAACCCTAGAAGCTAGCCTATGGTATGATTGTTGTTGTGTATGTTGTCCTACGGACTAAAACCCTCCGGTTTATATAGACACCGGAGAGGGTTAGGGTTACACAAAGTCGGTTACAATGGTAGGAGATCTACATATCCGTATCGCCAAGCTTGCCTTCCACGCCAAGGAAAGTCCCTTCCGGACACGGGACGAAGTCTTCAATCTTGTATCTTCATAGTCCAGGAGTCCGGCTGAAGGTATAGTCCGGCCATCCGGACACCCCCTAATCCAGGACTCCCTCAGGCAGTGTATATGTCGATGACATACTGATATTTGGGACCCACCTCAAGGTCATTGAGGAGGTCAAGTCTTTTCTATCTCACAACTTTGAGATGAAGGACCTGGGTGTGGCTGATGTTATCCTGAACATCAAGCTACGGAGAAATTCTGAGGGTGGAATTACACTTTTGCAATCCCACTATGTTGATAAGATTTTGAGTCGTTTTGGATATTCGGACTGCAAACCTTCTGCAACACCATATGATTCTAGCGTGCGGATTCGAAAGTTCGAAGGCACGGCTATAGATCAATTGAGATATTCTCAAGTGGTTGGTTCACTGATGTGCCTAGCATGTGCTACTCGTCCTGACATTTCATTTGTTGTGTGCAAACTGAGCCGGTTTGTTTTCAATCCGGGAGATGTGCATTGGCATGTTGTTGAGCGAGTGATGCGTTATTTGCAAGGTACTGCGAACTATGGAATTCACTATTCTGGGTACCCGACGGTACTTGAGGGGTATAGTGATTCGAATTGGATATGTGATGCTGATGAGATGAAAGCCACAAGTGGACATGTCTTCACACTTAGTGGTGGTGCTGTTTCCTGGAAGTCTTGCAAGCAGACGATCTTAACCAGATCGACTATGGAAGCAGAACTCACAGCATTAGACACATCATGCGTCGAAGTAGAATGGCTTCGAGAGCTTTTGATGGATTTGCCGGTGGTTGATAAACCAGTGCCGGCTGTCCTTATGAACTGTGACAATCAAACAGTGATTGCCAAGGCTAAGAGTTCAAAGAACAAC
>NW_024112220.1:0-13311 GCF_003073215.2 Triticum urartu | reverse complement strand
AAGAGAGATACGTTTTGTTAAGGGTTTTGTCATCTTTCCAGAGGTGCAACCCATGTATTGTGATGTGTGTGGTGACTTGTGCAAGCTTGCAAAGTGGTGCACTTGCTAATTCTGTTTTCAGGGACTTAATGTTCACAAGTCCTGGAGCTGTTTATCTCATGATGCCATATGTTCATGTTGTTTCCTAGTGATCCGTGCCTCTTTTGAGGATGATCAGTAAGGATGTTTTGTTAATATTGTAGTGCTCTATCCATCCATGTCTTTGTTTGCAATTATGGAGCACCCTAGCTTGAGTCAATCGAGCTCTACTTTTGCTACTTTGTGAATCTGGGCAGATTGTCAACTTGTTTGCAATTTTGCCGGTGATGTTGTAGTTGATCCGTGCATGCTATGCTATTGTTCTTGCCATGTCTAGCTTAGCATTTTGTGCCTTCTTGATGGATGTATGCTTGTCTTGTCATGACTTGCACCGTAGTGAGTGCATCGAGCTCGTAAACATGCCTACTTGAGTTATATTTCAGCATGTGCAGTTTTCACTAAGTCTGAAAACTGATTATGTTTTTGCTATGTTCACATGCTTGCAATTGTATTTTCTGATCCCTTTTGGCTCAAGGTCACTAAGGGACTTTTGTTAAGCTCTTTGAGTAGCTCCATGCCATGCTTTACTTTGCCATGTTCAGGTCCTGTAGCATGTAGTTTTGTTGCTCCGAAGAGGCTACCTGATCTGAAATTCCAGACAAGTGTTAATTTCACTAAGTCTGAGATCTGTTTGTCATATGCATTTTTGCCATGCTTGTTTGAACCTGTTAATGGATAAATTGGCCGTAGCTCAGTGCTAGACTTTTGTTAATCATCTTGAATGCATCCCTGCCATGTATTTTTATGCCATGTTTGGGTGCTGTAGCATGTTCATTTCGTTGCATTTAGATGGATACTTGCTGTAAATCGCAGACCGGTGTCATATTTGAATCGCTTGCCATTTCCAAACAGTAACTCCGATTCTGGCATTCTTTATATCGTTTTCGAGCGATTTAATCTCATCTTTCTAGTGGCACACTTGGATTTCCATGTTGAGGCCAGGTTCATGCATTCCCTGGCATATCTTGCATATGCATCCCGCATCGCATCCCGCATAGCATACCATCTTTGCATCATATTGTTTGATCCTTGCACGTGGTTGATTGTGTCCTTGTTGCTTGTTTGTCTTGTTTGGGTAGAGCCGGGAGACGAGTTCGCTAACGAGGAGCCCATTGAGTTTGCTTTTGAGGATCCAGTCAACTCTGACAACTGTGCAGGCAAGATGGATCATACCCTCGAAATCACTACTATCTTTGCTATGCTAGTTTGCTCGCTCTTTTGCTATGCCAATGCTACGATGCCTACCACTTGCTTTCAAGCCTCCCAAATTGCCATGTCAAACCTCTAACCCACCATGTCCTAGCAAACCGTTGATTGGCTATGTTACCGCTTTGCTCAGCCCCTCTTATAGCGTTGCTAGTTGCAGGTGAAGATTGGAGGCCGTTCCTTGTTGGAACATTTATTTACTTGTTGGGATATCATTATATTGCATGTTATCTTAATGCATCTATATACTTGGTAAAGGGTGGAAGGCTCGGCCTCTCGCCTAGTGTTTTGTTCCACTCTTGCCGCCCTAGTTTCCGTCATATCGGTGTTATGTTCCCGGATTTTGCGTTCCTTACGCGGTTGGGTTATAATGGGAACCCCTTGATAGTTCGCCTTGATTAAAGCTTTTCCAGCAATGCCCAACCTTGGTTTTACCATTCGCCACCTAGCCTTTTCTTTTCCTTGGGTTCTGCAGACTCAAGGGTCATCTTTATTTTACCCCCCCGGGCCAGTGCTCCTCTGAGTGTTGGTCAACCGAGCGATGTCCGGGGCTACCAGGGGCAACTCTGGGCTTGGCCTACCCGACGTCTTGCTCATCTGAGTGTGCCCTGAGAACGAGATATGTGCAGCTCCTATCGGGATTTGTCGGCACATTCGGGCGGTGTTGCTGGTCTTGTTTTAACCTGTCGAAGTGTCTTGAAACCGAGATACCGAGTCTGATCGGAATGTCTTGGGAGGAGGTCTATTCCTTCGTTGACCGTGAGAGCTTGTCATGGGCTAAGTTGGGACTCCCCTGCAGGGATTTGAACTTTCGAAAGCCGTGCCCGCGGTTATGGGCAGATGGGAATTTGTTAATGTCCGGTTGTAGATAACTTGAACCTTATTTAATTTAAAATGAATCAACTGAGTGTGTTACCGTGATGGCCTCTTCTCGGCGGAGTCCGGGAAGTGGACACGGTGTTGGAGTAATGTTTGCGCAGGTTGTTCTCTAGTTTCTCGCTCGCGCTTTGCCTCCTCTTCTCGCTCTCTTTTGCGAATAAGTTAGCCACCATACTTGCTAGTCGCTTGCTGCAGCTCCACTTATATTTACCTTGCCATACCTATAAGCTTAAATAGTCTTGATCGCGAGGGTGCGAGATTGCTGAGTCCCTGTGGCTCACAGATTACTATTACACCAGATGCAGGGCCTGATGATTCCGCTCCAGGAGACGCGTATGAGCTCAAGTGGGAGTTCGACGAAGACTCTCAACGATACTATGTTTCCTTTCCCGATGATCAGTAGTGGTGCCCAGTTGGGGGTGATTGGGACCGTGTCGCATGTTGGGTTCTCTTTTATTTTGGCGCCGTAGTCGGGCCATGAGTGTTTGGATGATGTAATGTTATTTATGTACTTGTTGACGTGGCGAGTGTAAGCCAACTATGTTATCTCCCCTTTATAATTTATATTACATGGGTTGTTGTGAAGATCGCCTAACTTGCGACATATGCCTTCAATGCGATTATGTCTCTAAGTCGTGCCTCGACACGTGGGAGCTATAGTCGCATCGAGGGTGTTACATCCGGAGAGGGGGATTCGTCGTCGTCGTCATCATCAACCATCCTCCATCACCAATTTCATGATGCTCACCGCCGTGCGTGAGTAATTGCATCGTAGGCTTGCTGGACGGTGATGGGTTGGATGATATTTATCATGTAATCGAGTTAGTTTTGTTAGGGTTTGATCCCTAGTATCCATTATGTTCTGAGATTGATGTTGCTATGACTTTGCTATGCTTAATACTTGTCACTAGGGCCTGAGTGCCATGATTTCAGATCTGAACCTATTATGTTTTCATGAATATATGTGAGTTCTAGATCCTATCTTGCAAGTCTATAGTCACCTACTATGTGTTATGATCTGGCAACCCCGAAGTGATAATAATCGGGACCACTCCCGGTGATGACCATAGTTTGAGGAGTTCATGTATTCACTATGTGCTAATGCTTTGTTCCGGTTCTCTATTAAAAGGAGGCCTTAATATCCCTTAGTTTCCAATAGGACCCCACTGCCACGGGAGGGTAGGACAAAAGATGTCATGCAAGTTCTTTTCCATAAGCACGTATGACTATATACGGAATACATGCCTACATTACATTGATGAATTGGAGCTAGTTCTGTGTCACCCTATGTTATGACTGTTACATGATGAACCGCATCCGGCATAATTATCCATCAGTGATCCGGTGCCTACAAGTTTTCCATATACTGGTTTTCGCTTATTTACTTTCCCGCTGCTACTGTTACAATCACTACAAAATACCAAAAACATTACTTTTGCTGTCTTTACTTTTGTTGCCGCTACCACCACTATCATATTACTTTGCTACTAAACACTTTGCTGCAGATACTAAGTTTCCAGGTGTGGTTGAATTGACAACTCAGCTGCTAATACTTGAGAATATTCTTTGGCTCCCCTTGTGTCAAATCAATAAATTTGGGTTGAATACTCTACCCTCGAAAGCTGTTGCGATCCCCTATATTTGTGGGTTATCAAGACTAATTTCCGGCGCCGTTGCCGGGGAGCATAGCTCTATTCTTTGAGTCACTTGGGATTTATATCTGCTAGACACTATGAAGAACTTGAGAGATCCAAAAACCAAGATCTATCCCTCAACTACGAGGGGAGGTAAGGAATTGTCATCTATCTCTGCACTTGATTCACCTTCTGTTATGAGTAAGTTTGCGACACCTACACCCACTTCTGCTATGCATGATACTTATGATGAAACTGCTTCTATGCCTGATACTAATGTGCCCCTTAGTGAATTTCTTGATGAACAAATTGCTAGGGCTAGAGAAAAAGAAATTATTGAATCTGAATACGATGATGATGAAAATATGCATGTTATTCCTGAGGGTTATCTTTTTGATATGGAATCTCCTGCCGCTATTTTTGCTTGCAAAGATAGATATGAGCTTAAGAGGTTATTAATTAAATGGAACAAAGAATCACTTAGAGATAAAATGAGACCTGATCCTGCTTTTGCTACTTCACCTATATGTGTTCCCGATAAGGATTATGAATTCTCTGTTGATCCTGATATAATTACTTTGGTTGAATCTGATCCGTTTTATGGCTATGAATCTGAAACTGTTGTGGCACATCTTACTAAGTTAAATGATATAGATGCCCTGTTCACCAATGATGAGAGATCGCGTTACCTTTATATACCCAAAATATTTCCGTTCTCATTAAAGGGTGATGCTAAGATATGGTTTAATTTTGTTGATCCTGGTTGTGTGCGTAGTCCCTAAGATATGATTTATTACTTCTCTGCTAAATATTTCCCTACTCATAAGAAACAAGCTGCATTGAGGGAAATATACAACTTCATGCAAATTAAAGAAGAGAGTCTCCCACAAGCTTGGGGGAGGCTTCTCAAGTTACTTAATGCTTTGCCTGATCATCCTCTTAAGAAACCTGAAATACTTGATATCTTTTATAATGGACTAACCGAAACTTTTAGAGATTACCTGGATAGTTGTGCTGGTTCTCTTTTCAGGGAAAGAACATTGGATGAAGTTGAAATTCTATTGAATAATATGTTGACAAATGAAAATAATTGGGCACCTCCTGAGCCAGCTCCTGAGCCAACTCCTGCTTCAATTACTAAGCCTATTCCTAAACCAACTCCGAAGAAAAGAGATGTTCTATTTCTCAGTCCCGAAGATATGCAAGAGGCAAAGAAATCTATGAAAGAAAAAGATATTAAAGCTGAAGTCGTTAAGAATTTACCTCCTATTGAAGAAATACATGGTCTTAATTCCTGCCTGTTGAAGAAACTTATGATCTCAATTATTTATTTGTTGAAGAACCTCCTGATCCCGATATCCCGACACAGGTAGTAAAGGTAAATTCTCTCTATAGATATGATAAAGCTGAAGTTCCTCCTACTAAAATTGCTAGTCAGTGCTTGGATGAGTTTGATAACTTTATGTTTAAGCAAGACGACTTCAATGCTTATTTTGGTAGACAATTAAAAGAAAATGCTTATATGATTAGACGCTTGGGTGATTATATGGCTGATATTAAAGGTGAACTTAAACTTGTTAGCAAACATGCTTCTATGGTTACCACTCAAGTAGAACAAGTACTTAAGGCTCAAAAAGAAGTGCTTGATGAAATGAATAGTAAGAAAAATGATTATGCTGTTAGAGTGGCTACTAGAACTGGTAGAATGACTCAGGAACCTTTGTATCCTGAAGGCCACCCTAAGAGAATCGAGCAAGATTCTCAGAGAAATAATATTGATGTTCCTAGTTCTTCTAAAAAGAAGAAAAGAAAAATGATAGAACTGTGCAAACTTCTAGTGAACCTATTGTTGAACCACCTGATAATCCAAATGATATATCTATGTCTGATGCTGAAACACAATCTGGTAATGAACATGAACCTAGTAAAAATGTTAATGATGATGTTCATGATGATCCTCAACCTAGTAATGACAATGATGTAGAAATTGAACCTGCTGTTGATCTTGATAACCCACAATCAAAGAATCAACGTTATGATAAAAGAGACTTTGTTGCTAGGAAACATGGTAAAGAAAGGGAACCTTGGGTTCAGAAACCCATGCCTTTTCCTCCGAAACCATCCAAGAAAAAGGATGATGAGGATTTTGAGCGATTTGCTGAAATGATTAGGCCTATCTTTTTGCGTATGAGATTAACTGATGTGCTCAAAACAAATCCTTATGCTAAATATATGAAGATATCATTATTGAAAGTGCGTTATATCGACTAGAGGGGGGGTGAATAGGCGATTTTTATGAAAGTCTTCAAAACTTGGGAGTTATGAAGACAAACAGTGAAGATTATGCCTATTACTATGCAGCGGAAGTTAGATTACACTAGGCCAGCCATGGTCATGTATTCAATAGAGTGAAAGCACAGTGACAAACAGCTTCAGTGTAATAAGGATCAAGTAGGAAGAAGTTCTGAAGCCAAACAGATCATGCATTCACGTTGTGAAGACAAATGATAAAGCAAGCATGCAATGACATCACAATGAGTAACAGCAAGAGAAGGAAGTGAAGATGAAACCAGTGACTCGTTGAAGACAATGATATGTTGGACCAGTTCCAGTTGCTGTGACAACTGTACGTCTGGTTGGAGCGGCTAGGTATTTAAACCTTAGGACACACAGTCCCGGACACCCAGTCCTGAACACACAGTTCAGGACACCAAGTCCTCACCATAATCTCCTTGAAGCTAAGTCAACTTAGTCTCGCCAATCACTCTGGTAAGTCTTCAAGGTAGACTCCCAAACCTTCACAGACTTCGTTCACTGGCAATCCACAATGTCTCTTGGATGCTCTGAACGCGACGCCTAACCGTCTGGAGGATTCACAGTCTCAAGTGTAATAAGTCTTCAGATCACACAGACAAGAAGACTTAAGTGATGCCCAATTTACTCTGGCTCTGGGTGGTTAGGGCTTTTCTCCTCACTAGGAATTTTCTCTCAAAGGCTTCGAGGTGGTTGCTCTCAAACGACAAAAGCCGTGCACTGAAATCTGAGCAGCCAACTGTTTATGGTTGTGGGGGTGGGCTATTTATAGCCACTTGGCAACCCGACCTGATTTGTCCGAAATGACCCTGGGTCACTAAGGAACTGACACGTGTCTCAACGGTCAGATTTCGAACTCTCATGGCAACTTTACTTGGGCTACAAGCAAAGCTGACTTGTCCGCTCTAGACAAGATTTGCTCTCATTGTCTTCACTCGAAGACATAGGTTTTTGATTTAGGCATCACTTAAGTCATTCTGACTTGTTCTCCTGGACCCCACTTAACAGTATGGTGGTTCCTATGACTCAACAAAAATAAAAAGAACTACGAAAGATCTAAGTCTTCGAGTTCCATAGGCTTCATAACGTGTCTTCTGTTGTCATAGTCTTCAATGTGAATATCTTCATATACCACCTTTGACTTCAATGTCTTCATTCATTTTTAGGGGTCATCTCTGGTAGTAAACCGAATCAATGAGGGACTTCTACCTGTGTTTTCCTGCAATTCTCACAAACACATTAGTCCCTCAACTAGGTTTGTCGTCAATACTCCAAAACCAACTAGGGGTGGCACTAGATGCACTTACAATCTCCCCCTTTTTGGTGATTGATGACAAACTAGTTGAAGTTTTCAACGGGGAATATAAAGTGTGAAGTCTGTAAAGGAATTGTCATCATAAGTTGCAAGTGCTCCCCCTGAAGATGTGCATATAAGTTAATTTGCTTTTGGAATGCAAATGCACATGGCAGGTTGTACTTGTGGAGATCAGCTTCAGCTTATGATGACAATCTACTATGCATGTGAAAGTATATGATGATAATAACATGCATAATGGAAAATGGACGTCTGCAGAATGAGATGAGTGCGGAATTTATCGTCGCACAAGGAGTGGTAAAACAAGTAGCAGACGACCATCGAGTTTTAGTGTTTACAACTCAAAAGAACCAAATGAAGCAAAACAAGAGTTGCAAACAAGAAGCAAGTATAACAAAACAGGGCACCCGCCCATATTGACCCGCTTGAAAGACTATAAACATCATATGCTTCTCCCCTTTTGTCAGGAATGACCAAAAAGGTTTGAAGACACAGAGTTTCTACGCGTTCCCAGGCGCAGCAGGGTCGGTGGAGTTGTTTGGCGTGTGAGCTTTGAGGTGCTGAAGCGGTGGTGGTGAAGTAGCATCATCATCTTCATCAATGATCCTTGCAGTGACGGTGGCAGCAGATGAGGAAATACTCAAGTCTTCAAGTGACGGTGTGTTGCGCATCACAGCCCTCCTAGGAGGTGTGGTGTCAAATTTGAAGCGCTCTGTGAAGCCATCCTCTTCAAGTTCAGCTTCAGTGCAGATCATTGAGAGCCCTTTCCACGTACGACGGCAAGTCTCATGCGTAACGAAGGCATTCTTGGTGGCCAGGTTTCGAAGACGATTGACATCCACCAAGAGGCTCTTCATCTGACGTTTCAGCCAGTCGTGATGCCTATCTTCTTTTGGTGAAGGGCCACAAGAAGCTCTCGGTCAGTGAGGACACGAGCACGCTTCTTGGGTCTTGGAGCGTTTGTGCTATCTGTGGCTTCAGTTGATGCTGGTGCACGTGTAGTGCCAGCCATAGGATAGACCCTGGACATGGCTTCAACACCTTCAACATTCTGCGTGAAGCTCTGGTGTTCGGCATTCTGAAGACTTATCGGTTGCTTGGCAGGCTCAGGGTATATTGCTTCAGCAGAGATATCCACATCTGGCAGGAAGATGTGATGGTTTCGGGCTGAGGGCTGAATATGAAGTTGCAGAGTGAATCTTGATCAGCCTCATAACCCAAGGAGCATAAAACTTCAAACCAAAGAGATCTGAGCCGGATGCTGCAAGTTGGCGTATAAAGAGATCCTGTGCGTTGAAGCATTTGCCATGCAGAATACAGAAGATGAGAGTCTTCATTGCACCTTCAACCTTGGCATATGGAGAGTGCCCCTTAATGGGCCATAGAGTCCGCCTGACGATGTGATATATGGTTCTGGGCAGGTACTCTAAGTCTTCAACGAAGAACTCAGTTGGATAGGGTGCATTCATGAGGCAATGGCTTCATCATTGAGAGCATCTGACTCATATTGGCTCAGGACGCTGAAATATGCTCTCAATTGCTTCAGCATGGGGTTGGCAGCCTTCTTCGAAGAATTCGCCAGGAGTGGGAAGGCCGGTAAGCTCAATGATATCGAAAGCATTGGCTTCATGATGGACATTGCCGGTCATCCACTCCAGGACCCAAGTCTTCGGATCTCTGTTGTAGCCTTTGATATGCAGGGTGGCATAGAACTGGAGCAGAAGCTCTTCATTCCAGTGCTCTTCATCGGTGATAAACGGCAGCAGACCCACTTGCTTGAAGCAATCCAGTGCGTCTTCCAGGCTAGGCAGGCCAGCAACAGCTTCAACCTCAAGGCGCTTGTGAGGAAAGATGCGGCCTTGGTTGTATAGGATGCATGAATAATAGCTGCGCTGTTGATAGCTCCAGAACCTATCTGATACAATCCGTTCCCTTGAATAAGGGTTCTTGGAGCTGTTGAAAAACGTGTTGTCTGCCCTGAAGCTGTTGATGTTGAAGGAGCCAGGAGCTGATGCAGGACCTGGGAACCTTGGCAGTCGTGGGATCGGCTTCTGGACCTGGGGCCTGTGCGCAACATGATATTGAATTGGGGACCGGCAGCAGACTCAGGCACAGAAGTTCAGGAGCAGTAGCTTCAGTGTCTTCTGAAGCTGTTGTTGGGGAGGGCTCCACATTTGCTTCGGCGTTGTTTGTGGCAGCCTCAACATTTGCAGCCTCCACACGTGTAGTGGGAGGGACGAACTCAGGCACGTTCTCCTGGAGAACTGCTTCTTGTTGGTGCGGGGAGTTGGAGCTTGTGGTATTTCTGCATGCTCTTCGGCTGATGCAGCCGGAATGTCGTCAGCAGCCTGAGCCCTTGGCCCTTTGCGAAGCCTACGGAATGTAGGCGACGCCGGTGGAGTTGCAGTGGGCTGGGGCTCATTATCTTCCTCCTGTGGGCGATCTGCCCACGATGCATCTTGTGTGATTGGCGTCAATGGACGACCAATGCTGATCAGTTCGCTTGTCTCAAGCTGAGGAAGGGCTGCATCACCTTGGACATTGTCTTGGAGACCAATGTCTTCAGCAGCGTTGGGTCGGCTGCTGGAATGTCTTCAGCGTGCGGAGCCTCTATGAAAGCAGGCTCATGCACTGTTAACTGACGATCTGCGTCAGGATAGCGGACGGAGAGGGGTTCAACTATCAAGGGCTCTGTGGGAGCAGCCCGAGATTTCTTGGTCTTGCGCTTCTTGATGGTGGGGTCAGAAGGAGAGGCTTCAGAGTGTTTCCTCTTCCTAGCTTCAGCCTCTGCAGTCCGTGTCTTCTTGAGCTCTGAGGCGGTTGATCGACTCTTTGGCTTCGAGCCAGTCGTTGCAGTGGGGAAGACAATCGGAGCAGTTTCTGACCTTGGCGCTCTGGTTCAGGCACAGCAGGCTTCTTTTTCTTCTTCGCGGCCACCCTGGGGTCAATGCCGGGACGCCCAAGTGCCTTGCGCTTCTCGGCCTCATTGTAGGCCTGCACGCAGCGATCAGCCAGAGTCTTCATGCGCTCTCGCGAGCCTTGAGCTTCGGCACGCGTCTTCAGGAAGTTCTCTTTCAGCTCGTGCAACATGATCTTGAAGTTTTCACTTCTTGCACGCTGAGCTTGGCCACGTGCTTCTTGAACTGATCCTTTTCATAATCAATTTTCTGCTTCAGTCTACAATGGCTGGGCTATTGCAATTTTCTAAATTACTCTTAAACCATTCAAAATTAGAGAAAAACTTTCAAGATGAAAACGTAGCGTATTTTCATAAGCTTTCTAACGCCATATGATATGCCTCCATTGGATTAGCCGTTTAGAAATGACATCGAAAAAACGAACTCAGCTGTTCGGTTTACGAAATTTTACGTTTTTTCAAATTACTCTTTAACCATAGGGAATTAGAGAAAACTTTCAACATGTGGAAGGAGCGGTTTTGCAGCAGCTTTCCAATGCCATATTATATGCCTCATTCCGATAAACGGTTTAGAAATGCAATCGAAAATACGATTCACGTTTTTTGTGCGAAGGAAAAACGGTTTTCAAAACTGCTCTTAAACCGCTTATATTTTGCCAAAACTTTAAGTTGGGTCATGATATTGGGGTCCATAGCTTTCCAACGGTATATCGCAAGCCCCATTTGGGCAATTTTGGCGGAATTTCAACCTAGTTCACACGGAAGTTCAACGTACTACTAGCGGGGCAGGTCAGGTTGTGATCAGAATATTATTCTGATCCCGTGATCAGAATATGTTATATATTATATATATATATATATATATATATATGACTCCTCTTCTGTACTCCTGGGAGTATGTACTCCCATTCTCAATATACTTCATATACGCATTAATTATACCTCTTTATTATTCTCAATATACTTCATTAAATATTCTAAGATACCCCAATACGAGTTTTGTTGTAAAAATATCATCTGCGATGTACTTTTTGTAATATACCTTTTTCACGTACAAACACATCAGTATACACGTAAACATTTAAAAATATGTAGACTCACATGAATTTTTTCATGAAACTCATTTTGGGATATCTAATAATTACTAATGAAGTATATTAAAAATAATAAAGTGGTATAAAAGATGCATCTATGTGGTATATGAGAAGCGGAAGTACGTACTCCTAGGAGTACACAACCATTTTCCTATATAGGTGAGTTAGGATGCACTTGATCCCATGAAGGTATCTATCCTTCAAACCAGAGGAGTGCTTCAAACTAACAACAGTACATAATATCCAACAAAAGAGGGTCGTGCTACAGCAGCAGAATACATGGCTCAGTCTAGATATCAGCACAAATCAAGTTGTGCATATTTGCTGTTGGCATGAACCACATCGCCGCATGTCGGGTTTGCAAAAGTCATCCATCGCATGGAAGCTTGATGCCTTTCACACACTGAAGATTATCTGACAACAAGTTGTGTCGACGAATCTCTAGATATAGTGATTCATGAAACCCATGGTATGATGTGTAAACACAGCCCCCCTCGCGAATGGAAGTTGCATAGCACAGTAATCATCACCGGTGATATGATCGATGATTGGTTGGATGATCAGATAATTGAGCCCGAGGAACAAGGAGTGGTTGCCGAGGCTGTAAACCCACCTCCAATTGAATACGCCTGGCCCAGCGGAGCTGGGATCTTTCTCGAACACGAAGCAGCCATAGCCATCAATGTCACGAACGCCCCACGCATTGTACTGCATGCGGTTTGATGTAATGGTTTGGTCAATTTGGTACGTGCGAATGAGCATCAAATGACCGCCGTCAGCTGAACGAGCGATAAACCACCACCCATCGGCTGGTATGATTCCATGTCCTGGAATCATGAAGGCCAGCGCATTTGCGTCTGCTGCAACAATTCAAATTGGAGACCAAAAGGACAAAAATAAGCAATCATGTTCAGAGTATGTGTGGAATTAAGATTATTATAACAGTGACACATATCATAGATAGAGAATTGCAATGTCGTGGTCATAATCATACCCCAAGTTAAAAAAATAAGCCAATGGCTTTCATATTCTAACAATATGTCATGGTTCAAACATCATGTAACAATGAGAGGAAAACAGCTATGACAGCGCCTACTCATATTCTACCATAGTACTTACTACTATTATTCTCATATCAACTCTAAGCAATAACATGCGTTGTTATAAAAATCTTGTAAACGAGAGTAACATATAGCAATCATGACGTTATGCTCATAATATGTATTCTAACAATCATTAGATGCCAATTGTTCTCATATCAACTCTAACAATAACATGTGTGGTCATAAAAATCTAGGAAATGAGAGGAACATATAGCAATGATGTGGTTATAGACATGCTATGCATTCTAAATTTGTAACAAATGAATAGGCAGTCGTATTCATAAGGTAAAGATGAGATGAGATAGAACAACTACACGATGATAGATTCCACCAATATAGGTAGCCAATCTGTGCGTCGACCGCGTAAATGATGCCATCGTGCACTATAGCATCAGACAGAAATGTTTCCTCAGCATGATTGATGATGAGCCATAACCATGTATGGCGACCGGATTCCAGATAGACTAATCCCTTGTTGAATAAGGCAATGAGCTTGTAGTCCATGTAGTCTTCTGATGGTGTGGGAACTTCGCAGATTACAAC
This sequence comes from Triticum urartu, assembly GCF_003073215.2. Taxonomy (NCBI): domain Eukaryota; kingdom Viridiplantae; phylum Streptophyta; class Magnoliopsida; order Poales; family Poaceae; genus Triticum; species Triticum urartu. The sequence goes on along the minus strand of NW_024112220.1, from coordinate 169 downwards.
TTTCTGCAAACAGAGGTCGAGCCAAAAGCTTGACGCGTCTCGTGCATAGTAGGCAGGAGTGTCCGACGGGCCGCGAGGCTCGATGGCGGCGGTATCCAACGATGGAAGGGTGATCTCTCGTTGGGTCTAGATATCCATGAGATACCACGGACTACCGGTGTGGTGGATG
>NW_024112219.1:0-15032 GCF_003073215.2 Triticum urartu | reverse complement strand
TAGTTTTCCATCATACCCGAAGGAAATTCAAAAGGAGTTTCATTTTCAATAGGTTCAGTAGGTTGAGGAGCAACTCTTTGCTCTACTGACGGGGTGAAGATACCCCGAACAAGCCCCTCAGGAATTACTTTCCATAGTAACAAGTGACAGTAAATTTCAGCACACTATATAAATTTTTCCTTACCAAATTCCACCTACCAAAGGCGCTTCACTCCCCGGCAACGGCGCCAGAAAAGAGTCTTGATGACCCACAAGTATAGGGGATCTATCGTAGTCCTTTCGATAAGTAAGAGTGTCGAACCCAACGAGGAGCAGAAGGAAATGATAAGCGGTTTTCAGCAAGGTATTCTCTGCAAGTACTGAAATAAGTGGTAACAGATAGTTTTGTGATAAGATAATTGTAACGAGCAACAAGTAACAAAAGTAAATAAAGTGCAGCAAGGTGGCCCAATCCTTTTTGTAGCAAAGGACAAGCCGGAACAAACTCTTATAATAGGAAAAGCGCTCCCGAGGACACATGGGAATATCGTTAAGCTAGTTTTCATCACGTTCATATGATTCGCGTTCGATACTTTGATAATTTGATATGTGGGTGGACCGGTGCTTGGGTGCTATTCTTACTTGAACAAGCATCCCACTTATGATTAACCTCTATTGCAAGCATCCGCAACTACAACAAAAGTATTAAGGTAAACCTAACCATAGCATGAAAATGTGGATCCAAATCAGCCCCTTACGAAGCAACGCATAAACTAGGGTTTAAGCTTCTGTCACTCTAGCAACCCATCATCTACTTATTACTTCCCAATGCCTTCCTCTAGGCCCAAATAATGGTGAAGTGTTATGTAGTCGACGTTCACATAACACCACTAGAGGCTAGACAACATACATCTTATCAAAATATCGAACGAATACCAAATTCACATGACTACTAATAGCAAGACTTCTCCCTGTCCTCAGGAACAAACGTAACTACTCACAAAGCATATTCATGTTCATAATCAGAGGGGTATTAATATGCATATAGGATCTGAACATATGATCTTCCACCAAATAAACCAACTAGCATCAACTACAAGGAGTAATCAACACTACTAGCAACCTACTAGCACCAATCCCGGACTTTGAGACAAGAATTGGATACAAGAGATGAACTTGGGTTTGGAGATGAGATGTGCTGGTGAAGTGATGTCTACTAGCACAACCTTCTTCTTGTAGACGTTGTTGGGCCTCCAAGTGCAGAGGTTTGTAGGACAGTAGCAAATTTCCCTCAAGTGGAATGACCTAAGGTTTATCAATCCGTAGGAGGCGTAGAGGATGAAGATGGTCTCTCTCAAGCAACCCTGCAACCAAATAACAAAGAGTCTCTTGTGTCCCCAACACACCCAATACAATGGTAAATTGTATAGGTGCACTAGTTCGGCGAAGAGATGGTGATACAAGTGCAATATGGATGGTAGATATAGGTTTTTGTAAACTGAAATATAAAAACAGCAAGGTAGCAAGCGGTAAAAGTGAGCGTAAACGGTATTGCAATGATAGGAAACAAGGCCTAGGGTTCATACTTTCACTAGTGCAAGTCTCTCAACAATAATAACATAATTGGATCACATAACTATCCCTCAACATGCAACAAAGAGTCACTCCAAAGTCACTAATAGCGGAGAACAAGAGATTATGGTAGGGTACGAAACCACCTCAAAGTTATTCTTTCCAATCAATCGTTGGGCTATTCCTATAAGTGTCACAAACAGCCCTAGAGTTCGTACTAGAATAACACCTTAAGACACAATCAACCAAAACCCTAATGTCACCTAGATACTCCAATGTCACCTCAAGTATCCGTGGGTATGATTATACGATATGCATCACACAATCTCAGATTCATCTATTCAACCAACACATAGAACCTCAAAGAGTGCCCCAAAGTTTCTACCGGAGAATCACGACGAAAACGTGTGCCAACCCCTATGCATAGGTTCATGGGCGGAACCCGCAAGTTGATCACCAAAACATACATCAAGTGAATCACGTGATATCCCATTGTCACCACAGATACGCACGGCAAGACATACATCAAGTGTTCTCAAATCTTTAAAGACTCAATCCGATAAGATTACTTCAAAGGGGAAACTCATCCATTACAAGAGAGTAGAGGGGGAAGAAACATAAGATCCAACTATAATAGCAAAGCTCGCGATACATCAAGATCGTGCCAAATCAAGAACACGAGAGAGAGAGAGAGATCAAACACATAGCTACTGGTACATACCCTCAGCCCCGAGGGGAGAACTACTCCCTCCTCGTCATGGAGAGCGCCGGGATGATGAAGATGGCCACCGGTGAGGGTTCCCCCCTTCCGGCAGGGTGCCGGAACAGGGTCCCGAATTGACTTTTGGTGGCTACAGAGGCTTGCGGCGGCGGAACTCCCGATCTAATCTCTCTTCTGGAAGTTTTACGATCCGTAGGTATATATGGGTGCAAGGGGTACGTCGGTGGAGCTTCGGGGGCCCCACGAGGCAGGGGGCGCGCCCTAGGGGGGTGGGCGCGCCCCCCACCCTCGTGGCCAGCTCCCGTATCTTCTGACGTAGAGTCCAAGTCTATCCGGTGGCTTTCCTTCCAAAAATAACTTCTCCAGTTGATTTTTGTTCCGTTTCGACTCCGTTTGATATTCCTTTTCTTCAAACACTGAAATAGGCAAAAACAGCAAATCTGGGCTGGGCCTCCGGTTAATAGTTAGTCCCAAAAATAATATAAAAGTGGATAATAAAGCCCAATAATGTCCAAAACAGTAGATAATATAGCATGGAGCAATCAAAAATTATAGATACGTTGGAGACGTATCAAGCATCCCCAAGCTTAATTCCTGCTCGTCTTCGAGTAGGTAAATGATAAAAACAGAATTTTTGATGTGGAATGCTACTTGGCATAATTTCAATGTAATTCTTCTTAATTGTGGTATGAATATTCAGATCCGAAAGATTCAAGACAAAAGTTTCATATTGACATAAAAATAATAATACTTCAAGCATACTAACTAAGCAATTATGTCTTCTCAAAATAACATGGCCAAAGAAAGTTATCCCTACAAAATCATATAGTCTGGCTATGCTCTATCTTCACCACACAAAGTATTTAAATCATGCACAACCCCGATGACAAGCCAAGCAATTGTTTCATACTTTTGACATTCTCAAAACTTTTTCAATCTTCACGCAATACATGAGCGTGAGCCATGGATATAGCACTATATATGGAATAGAATGGTGGTTGTGGAGAAGACAAAAAGGGAGAAGATAGTCTCACATCAACTAGGCGTATCAACGGGCTATGGAGATGCCCATCAATAGATATCAATGTGAGTGAGTAGGGATTGCCATGCAACGGATGCACTAGAGCTATAAGTATATGAAAGCTCAACAAAAGAAACTAAGTGGGTGTGCATCCAACTTCGCTTGCTCACGAAGACCTAGGGCATTTTGAGGAAGCCCATCATTGGAATATACAAGCCAAGTTCTATAATGAAAAATTCCCACTAGTATATGAAAGTGACAAAATGAAAGACTCTCTATCATGAAGATCATGGTGCTACTTTGAAGCACAAGTGTGGTAAAAGGATAGTAGCATTGCCCCTTCTCTCTTTTTCTCTCATTTTTTTATTTGGGCCTTTTCTCTTTATGGCCTCTTTTCTTTCTTTTTTTATTTCGTCCGGAGTCTCATCCCGACTTGTGGGGGAATCATAGTCTCCATCATCCTTTCCTCACTGGGACAATGCTCTAATAATGATGATCATCACACTTTATTTTCTTACAACAATTACAACTCGATACTTAGAACAAAATATGACTCTATATGAATGCCTCCGGCGGTGTACCGGGATGTGCAATGATGCATGAGTGACATGTATGAAAGAATTATGAACGGTGGCTTTGCCACAAATACGATGTCAACTACATGATCATGCAAAGCAATATGACAATGATGAAGCGTGTCATAATAAACGGAACGGGAAAGTTGCATGGCAATATATCTCGGAATGGCTATGGAAATGCCATATAGGTAGGTATGGTGGCTGTTTTGAGGAAGGTATATGGTGGGTGTATGATACCGGCGAAAGGTGCGCGGTACTAGAGAGGCTAGCAATGGTGGAAGGGATGAGAGTGCGTATATATCCATGGACTCAACATTAGTCATAAAGAACTCATATACTTATTGCAAAAATCTATAGGTTATCAAAGCAAAGTATTACGCGCATGCTCCTAGGGGGATAGATTGGTAGGAAAAGACCATCGCTCGTCCCCGACCGCCACTCATAAGGAAGACAATCAATAAATAAATCATGCTCCGACTTCATCACATAACGGTTCACCATACGTGCATGCTACGGGAATCACAACTTTAACACAAGTATTTCTCAAATTCACAACTACTCAACTAGCATGACTCTATATCACCATCTCATATCTCAAAACAATTATCAAGTATCAAACTTCATAGTATTCAACACACTCATAAGAAATTTTAAATTTGTACTTAGCATATTAGGATTAGCAAATTACCATGCTATTTAAGACTCTCAAAATAATATAAGTGAAGCACGAGAGTTCATCTATTTCTTCAAAATAAAACTACCACCATGCTCTAAAAGATATAAGTGAAGCACTAGAGCAAATGACAAACTACTCCGAAAGATATAAGTGAAGATCAATGAGTAGTCGAATAATTATGCAAACTATGTGAAGACTCTCTAACATTTAATAATTTCAGATCTTGGTATTATTCAAACAGCAAGCAAAACTAAAATAAAATGACGCTCCAAGCAAAACACATATCATGTGGTGAATAAAAATATAGCCTCAAGTAAAGTTACTGATAGACGAAGACGAAAGAGGGGATGCCTTCCGGGGCATCCCCAAGCTTAGGCTCTTTGTATCCCTTGAATATTACCTTGGGTGCCTTGGGCATCCCCAAGCTTAGGCTCTTGCCACTCCTTATTCCATAGTCCATCGAATCCTTACCCAAAACTTGAAAACTTCACAACACAAAACTTAACAGAAAACTCGTTAAGCTCCGTTAGCGAAAGAAAACAAAACACCACTTCAAGGTACTGTAATGAACTCATTCTTTTATTTATATTGGTGTTAAACCTACTGTATTCCAACTTCTCTATGGTTTATAACTATTTACTAGCCATAGATTCATCAAAATAAGCAAACAACACACGAAAAACAGAATCTGTCAAAAACAGAACAGTCTGTAGTAATCTGTATAACGAATACTTATGAACTCCAAATTCTAAAATAAATTGGTGTACCTGAGGAATTTGTCTATTAATCATCTGCAAAAAGAATCACTAAATAGCACTCTCCAGTAAAAAAAGCTGAATCTCGTGAGCGCTAAAGTTTCTGTTTTTTACAGCATGATCGATAAAGACTTCACCCAAGTCTTCCCAAAGGTTCTACTTGGCACAAACACTAATTAAAACACAAAACCACATCTAAACAGAAGCTAGATGGATTATTTATTCCTAAACAGAACCAAAAAGTAAGAAACTAAAAAATTGGGTTGCCTCCCAACAAGCGCTATCGTTTAACGCCCCTAGCTAGGCATGATGATTTCAATGATGCTCACATAAAAGATAAGAATTGAAACATAAAGAGAGCATCATGAAGAATGTGACTAGCACATTTAAGTCTAACCCACTTCCTATGCATGGATTTTGTGAGCAAACAACTTGTGGGAACAGCTCTATGCATTACCCGTCTGGGTGAGCAAGCAGTACTTCTCAACTTTATTGAGATATAGTAAGAGGGAATAGGCTGCACCAAAACAAGCCCCGACCCCTTCAAAACTTCTCGTAAGCAACATGGTCTGAGTAGGTATGGCTCCCTTGATATTATTGCAATTCTGAGCAAGTGCCTTATCATTTACATTGTATTTCCTATTCCCTGCTCTGACTCTATTATTCTACTTTCTTCTCATGCTCCAGTAGTATGCATGCATCTATTCAGATGTTGCACATTGTAACACCAAGCCACACTAAGATTTGCATTTTCATGATAACGGACTGCTACTTGCATTCAGAACAACTGTCTGTTGATACCTAATGCTCTCCTCCCGACGTATTCGTTCCGTAACTATTCTTCGCTCTCTCATGGCTAATGCCTCGTGGCGGTTCGACGCCAAGCTCAAAGGATATGGTTGGGCTTTACATCATGTACCCATTGCTACAAATTTCTCAAGATGTGCGGATGACCCCAGTTTCTGGTATTCATTTTCTTATCATAAGTGTCATCACATAATCTCCTACGACGCGCCTAGGAGGTTGCTATATGTTCACGAACTCATTAACGTGATTTCATTTTCTCATCAAAGCTTTTCGATGCGACGCGACCTGCCAATCGATTAGCATCTCTTGTTAACTCTCCTCAACATGCGCTTCAACGCCAAGCTCATTGGGGTGGTCCTCGTCAGCCCTAGTCCGGAATCCCATTGGATCATGGATAGTTTCGTCCCGAATATATAGTCTATCAGTTTGTACTATCGCACTACGGTGTGATCTTAATTCTCCAGTTCGTCCTGTCTCTATTTAATTTCAGAAGACATTGGTCACTTTCTGCCCTGTGTCCAAGCATTTCGTAAGTGTCCAAACTTTTATAGATTCTCTTCTTTCTTAGCATGTTCTAAGCACAATTTTCCTTTCCATCATTTTCACGAAAGATATTAAAAAGATGTGAAGCGATGAGACAAACTCAATTCCATTTTTAGTTTTATTTTATTAAACTAAACTAGTGATAAAACAAGAAACAAAAAGACTCGATTGCAAGATCTAAAGATATACCTTCAAGCACTACCCCTCCCCGGCAACGGCGCCAGAAAAGAGCTTGATGTCTACTACACAACCTTCTTCTTGTAGACGTTGTTGGGCCTCCAAGTGCAGAGGGTTGTAGGACAGTAGCAAATTTCCCTCAAGTGGATGACCTAAGGTTTATCAATCCGTAGGAGGCGTAGGATGAAGATGGTCTCTCTCAAGCAACCCTGCAACCAAATAACAAAGAGTCTCTTGTGTCCCCAACACACCCAATACAATGGTAAATTGTATAGGTGCACTAAGTTCGGCGAAGAGATGGTGATACAAGTGGTATATGGATGGTAGATAAAGGTTTTGTAACTGAAATATAAGATAGACGCGAAGGTAACGATATAAGAGTGCGTAGCATAAACGGTATTGCAATAGGAAACAAATTTGGTCGTAAAGCCTGCTTGCCTAAAAAATTGTAGTACCAAAACGAAGTATATGCAAATGGCTAAGGAGTGACCCAAATTCCCGGGCCGAACATCCATGAGGGTTTACAACCATATTCTCCCCTTCCCTAGTGGCAAAATTTCATTATTTGGCATCACCGAATCTATTCAGACATATTTCATGAGATCTAACATATACTTATACTCCTTCACATGCAAAAAGAGTCCACTTAACCAAATCACTAATAGCGCGAGACAAACGAAGGGTGACCATGTCTATGGACATATAATATTTATGTCAAACAGAGGCCACAGCAGAACAATCATGCTCAAAGCTTCCAAAATTACTAGTTATGCACATACTAGCCCATATGCGCCGATATTGCAGAAAAGTGGCATTTATTCCGTTGCACGTGTAGATGTGGCGCACGCGACGAAGAAAACAAGAGCACACGCCTTTAGAGATGCTTCGTTATCTCGACATAAAGAAAGTAATATCTCCCCTTTAAGCTCCATACTGTATTCAAAGACAAACGGCAACTCTAATTGATCACCACCTTAATTATGGATACTTTCCAATTGGTTAACCCATCTAGTGATTGCACTCTTGGAGCAAATGAGGTGGGGATGGGGTAGGAAGGTAGGGAGTATACAAGAGCCATATGCATCACCACAATTCAATGTGACAATGTCTGGCATGGAAGGCAACGGTCAGAGAGAGATAAAACTTCAAAGTAGTATGGACCCAAGAGTTTCTAAGTGCCATTTAAGGAAAGTTGTGCATGAAGCTGGATACGGTGGTGGTTTCCAAGCTAATACTCTCATTGGCTTAGGTTGGTCTCAGGGGTCTAACTACCATGGCGCAGTGCATATGCATAGTTACACAGTAAGGAATACCGCATAATTATCATAAGATTGTGTCTACATAGTGAATATATCATATTTGTAGCATCCACAGTATATTATTGGCTTGTTACGGTGCAAAGTGGAGCTTAACCACTCCAAGTGTGTGTGCGTTTGGCAGACCTCAACTCCGATAAGTTACTTACGGGATTGAAACTCCCTATCGCTTATTATACAACGAGAGAGAAGGGAGTAAAGTGGCGAACTACTATCTTTACACACAGTGTGCTATGTCACTAGCTTACTAGCTCGTATTGAAAAAAAATTGTGATATAACAAAGATTATTGGTTCCAATTCGCTAGTTGGAGCGCACCGAAGCGGATATGGTGAGAGTAGATTCCAGTGAAGATGCGCCACATCGGCTAATTTTCTAGTTTTAAAATACCCTCTAAGCCCGAGGGACATGAACTTCAATGGCGTCCTTCGTTGTGCCCCCATGCTCTGTGCACCGAGCGCTTGCTAGTTTTGGACACAAGAGATATAGATGAACATGAATAAGAATTCTGCTAACGGTGAGGGTAGTACCTGTGCGCCCGGGTTGGCTTAGTTGTGACTGTGTCTTGTTGTTGCGCATTAGTAATTGAGGAACACTAATGCGGCGCACCTGGTAGTCTGGTGTGCCGCCGACTTGCGCACCACCTCATGGATGCGCCTTAAATGTCGGTACTTATCTGCTTGATAGCCCCGTTTGCTAGTTAGTTGTTAGCGTCGGTGCTTGTTGTAAGTTACAGAAGAAGCGGGTTACTAAATAGGCTCCATGCGCCGTCTGTTTTCGGCGTGCGGGAACCTACCAGCGCCTGATTCTAATCTCTCTTCTGGAGTTTTACTGTACGTAACTGGCTATAGGCCTTATCTATGTGTATGAGGGTTTTCGCAGGGCCTAGTAGTTTTTTGTTTACGTTTTTCAATGGCCAATCCTCGTAGGTAGAGAAGCATGGAATAACGCCTGCTTTGCTCGCGATCGTTATTTTTGATCTTATTCCTTAATGTCCTCCCACTAATTGGGCATTAACGTTGATATACTTTGGGCAATTGTTGCGACGGAGATGCTGCAACGCTAGCGCTGGGGCGTCGCAGCCTCGCTTCTACTATGGAGGATTTCATCGCTCTTCCGTCGCGCCGCCTTAGCTTTGCGTCCAGCGGTTTGGCTTAAGATAGTTTTTATCTCGACGTGAGTCCACTTAGCTCTATCGAGATGGCTTTCTATATTGTTCTGTCCTCGCCAACCTATAAATTTTTTGAGCTTGTTGCACCAATAAACCGTCCAGCCAGTTCTTACCAGAATATTTAGGCGCCAGATTTGAATATAGTTTCACATATCTGACTCCGTATAAGTTGATCTGAGTTCACTCCATTATATCATTCTAAAACCATACATCTGAAATACCGTATTAGCATTGCCTAACATGCCAGATGCCTACTTGCTTTGATTATCTAAGTGACGTATAAGGAGAGGATACTACATTACGAGGAGCGTAGGGGGGCGCCTTACATACAGATGCGTTAATAGGTTAGTCCCAAAGGCCCTAATATAAGAAGTGGAAAAATAGATAAGCACCGGCAATCATTGCCCTGCTTACTCATCAGCTGCATGAAAGGAACCCGGCCCAAGAGCCTCATGAGCTATCACTTTATGATATTATCCCGGCTTGGTGGTTGGTGTTAGCAAGCTTGGCCAAAGCATAACTGGAGAGAGTACATATTTCGACGCATTTTAATTAGTTCACACATGTCATTCTAGTTTGTCGAGTGTAATACTTTTTTCTTGTTTAGTCCATGTTGTTTTATATTTTCTCGCTTTCTGTAGTGTGTATAGAATCTACAAAATTAATTTTAGAATGAACCGTTCGAAGAATAAATTTTCGACTCAACTTCTCTTTTATCAAGTTTTTGTGTGTGTACCTAGTTTATCACCTTTTAGTCCTCGTGTTAGTGAATTGAAAAGCAAAAATCTCAAAAGAATTCTCATGGTTTTTTCTTTGGCTTTCTACGTGGGATCTTTTCCCATGTAAATAGTTTTTGCTGCTAGTTATGGATGTATCTTCTCTCCTCTCTCGGAATTGGTATCTTTTCAAGTCAAAACTTCCACCCTGCCAGCAAAAATATACTATGTCAGCTCTGCCGTGTGGTTTATCTAAAGAATTCTTTGCTATCCTTATCGCGTTGAAGTTTTTGGTTTCTGTTCCTACTCAAGGAGTTACGGGACGCTTACCACAATTTGAAGAATGTTGTGGGTGCTCTCACATATAGCGAGTTATTGTTGATTCTAACAAGGGGCCATATTATTTGTCTGGTTCTTCCGCTCCTCCTCGAAATAAAAAATGGTTTCTTATTTTCTGCATATTCGCACAAGAACTCTTATCCCATGACACTTTACACTATTTAGTTCTAGCTATGCGTGATGCGTAGGGATCCCGGCATCCATGCCGCAGGTGAGAAGGAAATCCCAAATCGACGATATTTGGTAATGAGTGATGGGTTCTGGCGGGGGAAACGCCATGGTATGAAGACTCAACTTGTTTTTGTTTGTGGGTAGATGTGATCGCCTTTAACTCATTACTCCATGGATTCCGCCTTCATTTGTGCTTAACATGTTTGCCCAATGAATTAGAGTATGGTCAAGGTTTCTTATGCCATGCTTAGTAGCTAGTGAGTGGATAATGAGGTTTATGTCGTAAGGATGTCAACTACCCTGAACTTCATCTTTGCAGGAATGTCATTAAAATTTTATTATTTATTTATGTGGAATATTCCATTGGAGTTTGCTGGATGATCTGATTTTTAGGGTTGCGCCCTAGCCTATAGGTCTTAACTGATAATGTTTTCTACCAGTGTCGGTTATTCGACGCTCTAGCATCATGTTCCACCGGTCGCATGTACCTCGTGTTCAAAACCAACATAGGGCCTTCCAATATTATATCGTTCATTGGTCTTCTGTTTCTTCCTATCATGATAGTATTCAATGTTAACTCTTATATTCATAAATAACACTGTCATGTACATTATCGAGGAATAGCCATAATGAAGCTATTTTTGTCTCTGCTCTAGTACATTTTGGTACGCAATAATTACAACTATTTAGGCCTCCCAAGCAATTGCGCCATAAATATCGATATAAGTATGATGCCAAAGGTGATATCTCAGAAGCTACAGTGCGGAATACTACTTGTGCATCAAAATCCTTAAACCAAGTTATTCCAGACGAGTCCACATATCTACCTATATGGTATTACCCTGCCATTCTAAGTAAATTTGCATGTGCCACCTCTAAAAACTTCAAATAAACATATGTTTTGTGTGCCTGGATTGTTCATGAGCGACAGGGGGGTCAGTATCTTCCATGCTAAGCGGGTTATTCTCATGATGAGTGTTTATTCACTCGTCCTTGCACGAGAGGGGCGGTAATAGGATTGCCCAGTCCCGAAAAAAAATTGCAAATAATTAAACAAAACTCCCCCAGGATTGTTGTTGGTATGGACGGACCACGTGGATTCGGCTAGCCTGGTGTGTTTGTTGCGGTGGAGGGGGAGTAAACCTTTACTTTTATCTTGCGGGAACCACCACTATGTGTTTAGCATGACAGCGTATTGTGAGAATACTTGGCTTTGTGACGATTGTTGTACGGAAGGGGCATGTAGCCGTGCGCCCAAACATTAATATGTTATCTGCCTCTATTTAAGGTTCTCTCGAAAGACGCTCTAAAGGGCATGGCTCTGACCGATAATCCCTAGTACTTCCCTTTCACCTGCGCACGACGTAGGGACACCTATTTTAATCTACGTTTCATGTTAGTTTTGGTGCTGAACTTTATATTCGGCCTTGGGTCATCATCGCCTTTAATCTACGACATTCATACCGAGAGTCAACCTCCTGCCTGAATTGAGTCCACGGAGAAAGCGAGGGCCTTTAACTGAGGCCACTTTGTCCATGCCTCATAGCTTCAAATTAGTGTAAGAAGCACTATACTTAATTTTGAATGCATTCATGAACTGATCTTCTGTCCGTGACCAATAAATGATACTCACACCATGTTTAGTCGCTACTTGAACTTTGAGTGAGGCCGGGTCAGTCAAGCGGCACCGCTCCTTGCCATTTATGTTTCTGCTCCGCCGCAACTTAAGCCGGCATGGACCCAGTCTGCAGAGTTAAAGGATGGCTAGCAAATGTACTTAGACCCATCAAAAAGATTATGGTTCCTTACCAATGATCATGATATCGCATGATTGTTTTTACCACATCCGTTTGAGCGATTTAGAGTATCATGATAAGTCAATAGACTGTCCTAATACGATTGCTATATGCGCTTAACCGATTATCGATCGTAGAATATAATTTTACTCAGGAGTTATTTCGTTAGACCCTGGTTAAGTTAACTGATCTTTTGCGCTGAGAAAAGGCCGCCTAGGGAGTAGCTACGGCCTCTAAGCTGTCTTTCCCCGTAATGTATTATGGACACAGGATAACCACATAAGGGGTTCAGTTTAATAGAGTTTTTGTGTTCTTACTTTCAGTTTGTTCAACTGAACTTCTTGGATGGGACAGAATACAATGCAAAGCCCGGTTAAGCTTTTAGGGCAGGGATGTGTGATATGGGCTCCTCATGCCTCGGCGTCTACTTTTAACAAAAGAACCTAGAGTCCTACTGCTTTGATGCTTCTCTGTATGTGCGAGACTCATAATAATATTTCCTCATAGATTTGAATAATCGAACTTATAGCTGAAGGAGGAGCGGACTGACATGGCCTCTCTCCACGCAGATTTATATCAGAACTAAACTTACCCTCTCAAGTTAACACAGGGCCATGATGGTGTTGTTTTTGGGTGCAGAACTAAAAGTTCTCGAATGAGGCGTGGATATAAAGAAAGAACCTTTTTGAGTTGCTGATAGATAATACATTTATGGTCGTTAGATTTATAAAAATAATTGGAAGCAAGACCAGTTGGTTAGGGGAAGAGCTGCAGACTGCAGGACTGCCTGCTACTATTTTCCGAGCAAAGTTTTCAAGGCGCGCAAGCTATGGTCTTGGCCCCCTCATCGCGACTCACCGCGCAAAGACGAGTCATTGGCCATCAATCAAGCATCACACCGAAAAAGTTAAATTACATCGAAATAGATTCACAAGAAATCTCACAGGAGACTTTGTAATGAGAATACAAAAACCAAAAAGGCCCGAGAGAGTATACGAGGAAGATCGCCATTCTTCCTAATAACTGAGTGGCACCTCCTGTAGAGGAATTTAGATTGTCTTACTTAAAGTAAATCTACTAGACAACTTCATACAGAAGAGGCTATTCAGACTGTTCGGGGTGCGACTACTGCTGTAGGACAGCCCCTCCGTTGATCGCATCCCTTCACGGGCAGGCTTTCAGGGATTCAGATCGACCGTGTGCGAAAAGGCCCCCAGATGGGATATTGTCACGTGGCTCGCCAGGCACCTGTCGGTCGCAGAACGCTTAAAGAAAGCCCCGCAAAACAATCGGGTGGTTGCCAGAACGTGGTTCATGGCTCTAATCCCCTAGCTGATCGTTCTTGTTACGGGCTGTTTATAGACGCGACATATGTAGGGACGAGAGCAAAGAAGTACTGGTCCGGCGGTTTTGGCAGGCGCTCGTGGTGGCCTCATGGAGGACCGGGCTGGGCGGGTGCGGACATTCCCCGATAAACTCGCGGCGCTGGGCGGACCGGCGAAAACCGCGACCCCCATTATCCTCGTGGAAGCTTCGCGGAGTTCCAGACTTCCACTCCATGTCTCCTGGTTTGTGTTTGTTCCAAGAAAGATCCCCGCGAAGGTTTCGTTTTGTTTGGATTCCGTTTGATATTCCTTTTCTGCGAAACGCTAAAATAGGCAAAAAAACCAGAAACTGGCACTAGGCCTCCGGTTAATAGGTTAGTCCCAAAAATAATATAAAAGATCATATTAAAGCCCATTAAACATCCAAAATAGATAATATAATAGCATGGAATAATCAAAAATTATAGATACGTTGGAGACGTATCAAGCATCCCCAAGCTTAATTCCTCCTTGTCCTCCAGTAGGTAAATGATAAAAACAGAATTTTTGATGTGGAATGCTACCTAACATAACTTTCAATGTAATTTTCTTTATTGCGGCATGAATGTTCAGATCCAAAAAATTCAAGACAAAAGTTTCAAGCATACTAACCAAGCAATTATGTCTTCTCAAAATAACATAGCCAAAGAAAGCTCATCCCTACAAATTCATATAGTTTGGCCATGCTTCATTTCCGTCACACAAAATCCTCCCATCATGCACAACCCCTATGACAAGCCAAGCAATTGTTTCATACTTAGACTTTAAAAAAATCAACTTTCACGCAATATATGAGCGCGAGCCATGGACATAGCACTATAGGTGGAATAGAATGGTGGTTGTGGAGAAGACAAAAGGCAGGAAGATAATCTTACATTAACTAGGCATATCAATGGGCTATGGAGATGCCCATCGATAGATATGAATGTGAGTGAGTAGGGATTGCCATGCAATGGATGCACTAGAGCTATAAGTGTATGAAAGCTCAAGAAAAGTAACTAAGTGGGTGTGCATCCAACTTGCTTGCTCACGAAGACCTAGGGAAATTTGAGGAAGCCCATCATTGGAATATACAAGCCAAGTTCTATAATGAAAATTCCCACTAGTATATGAAAGTGACAACATAAGAGACTCTCTATCATGAAGATCATGGTGCTACTTTGAAGCACAAGTGTGGAAAAAGGATAGTAACATTGCCCCTTCTCTCTTTTTCTCTCATTTATTTTTTTTATTTTTTTTTTTTGTTTGGGCCTTCTCTTTTTTATGGCCTCTTTTTTTCGTCCGGTCTCATCCGACTTGTGGGGGAATCATAGTCTCCATCATCCTTTCCT
>NW_024112218.1:0-71446 GCF_003073215.2 Triticum urartu | reverse complement strand
ATAAGAGAGAGATTCTTGGAAGCCTTTATGGCTGGCTCCCGAGAACCCATTCACTTGCGCCTGACACTCATGCCACTCGGTGTACACCCCTGGAACCTTCCCTTTGTACACGACATAGCACTTCCATCTCGCCATCAAGAAACTAGGTACCTGTTAGAGATGCATGTTCATGAAGAGGATGTACAATCATATATATGCAACAAAATATACTAGAGCAACACCAAAAAAGAAAGGGTTAGGAACTAGATGCAACATACAGTACGCAAATTAATTAACTAGAGGTACGCAGGTCATCGTACGCAAACTAACAAAGTAGCGTTACACAAGTTCGGCAGGGACCGTGGACATCACAAAGTTTCATGGCTACAAAAAGTATACATGTTCAACCGACACATATCATCATCATCGGCATCATAAATCACTAGAAGTTCCATCCTTCCATATCATCGAGGATGGACCCTAGCTTCTTGAACGGCGTGAGGTCTAGATGTTGCATGCCCATGCGAGTTCGGACGTCAGGTCACGATATAGGGCCGTGGTGGAACATCCCCTTCTCATTCGATGACTTCTTTCATGATGATCGTCGCAATGTCGCTTTGGATGCGAAAGAAGTCATCTCTAAGTTTATAATCCGCTTCTCCATGAGATTCTAGCCACTTGTGGATATGATCATCATTTCTGCTTCTCATGCGAAGCTTTTGGTGATCCGTGTTGAACTGAATCATGAGATGGAGGATGTAGAATCCATCCTTCTTGCTTGGTTTTGGGACATGGATGCAGGAGAAGTTAGTTTTATGCGCGAAACCCATCTTCTTGTTCCTTTGTTTCCTGATCTGCATGTGGCCACCTCTAAAGCTGAAGCCTTGGAGAGCATCATCTAGAATATTCATTATGTGGGTGTAGTCTTTTTTCTCGTAGTCTCTGGAAGGGTCAAAATACACGGCGTGGGAGACTTGCGGGTTAAAGAACGATAAGGACGGCGCGCCCGTTGCTGCGGGGAAAAGACACCTCAAATTATTCCCCATATGAGAGAGAAGGAATGATTGAAATGTATGAAAGGGTTTTCGGAACTGACTTACTTTGGATGATAAGGCACGAGGACAATTTCCCGGTCCTTATTCTGTACCATGAAGTTTTGGAGGTAGTCCCTAGCAGTTTCACGCTCAAAGTCGCCGAGACTCAAGAAAGACTCGTGCATGTAGTACGGATCCGCCACACAGATTTGCGAGACTTCTTCACTCTTCATGACAGAGCTCATATGTAGCGCAAAAAGGCGGACGATTGTAAAATCGAGCCGCCTTGTCAGAAACATCTCAAAGATATGGTCAAACCGCAGGAAGAACACCTCCGCGGGCCGTGTCGACGTAGCACTTCCCCTCAGGCACACGAGCCGCGTATGTCGGATATCCTGGATCCTTTGAGGCTAGTAGGCTTTTCTCAGTCGACAGCACATGGTCGTGCAGTCTCCTGAGATCCCCTGATAGTGCCTCCAGCGGTTTCGGCGGTAGCATCGGCTCGCCCGTGAGATGGAACATGGCCGCACCTTTCACGGGTACACGCTCTTCAGAATGCATCGTCTGGCTGCTTTGTGCTCTGGCTTGTTTGGAGGCAGTTATCTTCCCCGATCTCTTCCTCTCCTTTTTCTTGGGCACACCTTCCAGACCCTTCCTTAACCCCTGCCCCAGGGTTCCCGGGCTAAGCACTGTACGACCCCCGGCTAGTTGAGCCTGTGTTGAGGCGACATCTTCAGGCGTGTCCTGTGAGGAATTCATGAAGAGAGACTTTTTGCAATCCTTCCAACGACCTTCCTGCCCGGGCATATCATCCATATCCTCAT
Organism: Triticum urartu; assembly: GCF_003073215.2. NCBI lineage: Eukaryota > Viridiplantae > Streptophyta > Magnoliopsida > Poales > Poaceae > Triticum > Triticum urartu. The sequence goes on along the minus strand of NW_024112218.1, from coordinate 69,609 downwards.
TAGCATGCTGATAGCCCGATTCGTCATATGGTTGACTCATCATATCTATGTCACAGTCATACGCGTTTGTATTGAGGAAACCCATAGGGTCGACCTCCGTCTCATCATCCATTCTCGTTCTACAGGACTGATTACATCAGCCAGTACTATTGCACCCTTCATCACGTCGTCCGCCGCTCTCACTCGGCACTACAGGAGCTGGTAATTGCGTAGGCGGGGTGGTGGTCTCCGCACATGCTTGTTGATGTGTGGTTATTGGTGTGCTCTCGGCCGGCTCCAGACGAATAAGATTCTTCGGCCATAGCAGCACCCAACCCTTGCAGTTTCCAATCCGTGGCGGGGTCTCGTCGTCCTCTCCCACGGGATATACCGGAGGAGGCAAATGCTCGTGCCCCGATTTCACACTGGACAAGTTAACCCTGAAGTGCCCAGCGGGGATCGGCTGGTTGTGGAACGTGGGTTGCATGGGGTTCATTATCATCCCCTTTCCCACGTCCACCTTCTGGCCTTTGATCAAGTAGAGTATGGTGCACGGGGTTTCTTCGCCCTGCAAACACATATGTCTGTGGCGTAAAACATCCGAAAGGCAACGAAAATGGAATATTCTATATATATATAATATGTTGGTGCGACATGTAATTACCGTGATGGCGTCGAGCTCGGCCAAAGACGAAGGCCCACCGAGCGCGCCAGAGACTGAGGACGGGCTGCTATGAGCGGAGCGGCTGCAAGAGGAGGCCCGGTTGCGTGGGCAAGTGATGGTGTGATGATGTTGTTGTTCATGGAGTTGCTCCCGACGAAACTGGGCAACGGGAAATCATGTACCGTCTTGTCTGGATTTTCCTTCGTCCAGTTGATGATAACTGGAACCAAGTTAGTAGCGAAATCATTTCTGCTGGCAGTTACAGCTGCATTGACTGCCTGCTGTAACAACTCACATTTGTCCTCGGCTGCGTTTTTCGCATCCTCAGTTGCTTTTTTCTCGACTGCAAGCTTCACCTTTGCGTCGATGTCCACCTGACTAAACTTATTTTTCTGCTTCTTGGCCTCCGGGCCCTCGTTGTAAAACACCTTCCACGTGGCGCCGTCTCCAGCGTCGTGCACACGACCATATTGCGGCTCCTGGCCCAAAGGGAGTCTCTTAAGTTCGTTCAAGGCCTGGTTGAGAGGGGTGTCCCACTTGGGCCTCATCAGAGAAGTAGGGCTTTTGGCTGCAAGCTGGTGTTGCTTCTCCAGTAGTCTAATCAATTTCCTCGTGATCTGGTCTGTGTAAAAAACCTTTTTCTCCTTGTCCCACTTGTAGCGGGCCCTGATGAAGTCACGCTCCAAGGGGTTGGTGAACTTTGCGAAGGGGTCTGGGAGACCCACGGCTTCACGTTCCGCGTCCTCCTTATCCCATATGGGCCTTTTACCGAGGTAGCCACGGCTTTCGAGGCGATGCTTCCCCGTGTTCCTTTGCTGAAGGCTCTTGAATTTTGCACCCTTAGCCTTGGCGTCCTCGGTAGCGCAAGTGTCCTTGAACTTTTCGAACTCCTCTTCCGTAAGTGTCGGATTTTCCTCCAGAATCTTGGACAGGGGTTCCTCAGCCTCAATAGCTCGTTTCACCTTCCCTTTCCAGGAGGCCAAATCATTGCTGGTAAGCATGACCATGGCATGATTGTTAATCATTTTCATATTCGGATCATACCACGGTTGTTCTATGTTATCATCCCGGTCGGGGAACTTCAATCCACTACAAAAAAATACACTTCTACATGATATATGTTTGTCACAGTAGGTCATTTTTTTGTCATGCATGTACATCCAGGACAAATTTATGACAGAATCAAGATAGTCATAGATGTGCTGTCGTAGAAGTGTTTCCATGACATTACCAAAATTAATCATCACGGAAGTGTCCACTTCCATGGCGATAATCGCCGCGTCACAGAAGTGCTTCGTCAAGGGTGACCGACACGTGCATCCATCGTAACGGAACACCGTTAAGCTATCGGTCGGGTTTTGGATCCGATAACCCGTTAACAGCCCCGACCAATGGGGATTTCCACGTGTAAAATCATCATTGGCTGGAGGAAACCACGTGTCGCTCATCGTTGGGACAGATGTCAATCCACTCATTCACGAAGGCGCCTATTATATACATCGACAACGTGGCACGGCCCAACAGAGGCCCATTCCTGTGAAAAGGCTGGCCCGTTGACTTGGTCAAAAGCGTGGCGGGCCCATGGAAAGCCCTGTTAACGGCTGTTCGAATATAGCCCATTTACAGCCCGCTAACCCAAGGCCCGTTACGCCCTATCTGAATTAGGCCCAGTAGCGTCATCTGGGCCATCCAATATGATTCCAGCCCGTTTTCACTTCTGGCCCATGTATGGCCCATGACGTCTTTCGGCCCATATGAGGCCCTATGTAACTCTTGGCCTATTAACGGCCCGTGGTGAAACTGGCCCGTAATGAACAGTGTATCACTTTACACCCATTAACGGCCCGTGGTGAAACTGGCCCGTAATGAACAGTGTATCACTTTATACCCATTAACGGCCCGTTATTCCGTTGGGCCGTTTCCAGCCCATGTTATCTTTCGGCCTTCTCAGAGCCCATTTATTCTTGGGCTCATTTCCAGCATTCGTTTACTTACGGCCCGTTACTGTCATTTTCTGCTTGTGGGCCAAATTCAGCCCGTGGTTACAGTCGGCCCGTTTGTGGTCCGTTAATACGTTGGGCCATTTTCATAGCGTCATCAAATACGGCCTATTAACGATGGCCCGTTATGGTCGGCCCAAGAGCGACGATTCCAACTCTAGCCCGTTTACAGCCATAATGCGGCCTGTTATTGGCCCATGTTTGGCCAATCGATCATACGGCCCGTATAAGGCCCATTGATGATACGGCCCGTAGAAGGCCCATTGTTTCTACGGCCCGTAGAAGGCCATTGTTTCTACGGCCCGTAGAAGGCCCACTGTTTCTACGGCCCGTAGGAGGCCCAGTGTCACTACAGTAAATATTAGCCCATGGTTATTGTGGCCTAGTTTTAAAAAATAGGTTATTGCAGCCACTAGCAAACCGCGGAAAAAGAACTGCAATGACTAGAAGCAAACAAATAAACAAGACAACAAGGAAATAAATAAGCAAGCAACTTACGCTAGGCTATCACGGCTATCACACATATTACATCCACTGGGCATCAAAGTTCGCCACCAGTGCAAATAAACGCGCCGACAAAAGAATATACAAAACTGAGAGCACTTCAGAAGGCACTAGGCCTGGCCAGGTCGGGCCCCCCCAAACAGCTGAAGAAGCTGAGTAGACCTCAGTTGTGTCAACGATAGATGCATCAACACTAGATTTAAGGCATGATGGTGCGCACGGCAGTCCTCTGACATCTTCATTGCATCTTTGACTTCAAGTAGGACCTGAGCTGAAGCAAGCCTTTCCGCTTTAAGTCGAGACTGAAGAAGTCGAACTGATTGAGGCAGCAACTGCACAGAGGTTGTCTCACACCTGCTGGTGAGTAGCTTCAACTCACTGTCTTCATCAAGACAGGACCTTGGGGTCATCTCGCTGTCCTCAAGATGGTTTGGCTCACTATCTTCCCTAAAGTTCTGCATGGCATAAGAGACACGAGTCTGAAAGAGAAACAAGGAGACACGTAACAGGTTTCACAATTATATAAGCAAATAAATGGATCTGTTCTGCATAAGGAACATGTTTTTACAACTACAATTTGAAACTGGTAGTTGTTGCAACATCCAATCAGATGTAACAGCCAAAGCAACAGCAGTGGAGGAAATGATGCCTATCCTATCTATACTAGACAAAGTTTGAAGGCTTGAAGGATGAACTTACATTACATGTTAACACGGGCTGGACAAAGCCCTTCTCCTTGTGATGGAAGGATAATTCCAATAAATTCCCCAAAGAATTCTTTATAAGCGTGCCATTATTCTACATTTTGCAAAGAGTAAATATAAGAATCAAATATATTGGAAGAAACAGAGGATAATGAAGCTCAGGTGCAGACCTGATGAATACATAATCAAATAGCAATTAATTAAGTACAGCGTCAACACAAGGAAAAGGGAGAGAGTACTGACAAGAGCCAATGCAGAGGCCCATTATTGTTTGAGATCGTATGATCCTTTTGAGCAAGGAGATTCATCTGAAATTAGTTTTCATACAAGAGAGAAGGTAAGGCACAAGCAGAAATTTTTAGGAGTTCAAATTTTGAATTGATATCATAGACAGTACTGACGCAGGCTCCCAGCATTTCTAAAGGGGTTGGGCCACTGAGTAGGGGTTAAAGTGTGGTACAGTTGGGCCTGTGTTTTCTGTGGCTGCTGATCTATCTGATTTAAACATGTATCACTACCTTTTCCAAATACCTAGTTTGTACTCCTTGACGACCTGCACTCACCCTCTTCCTTTTGGACACCTATTACGAAAGAACAACATTTGACTGGAAAAACATAGTGTGACGACACATGGAATAGGTATAGAAAATGGATAGGTATGGCATATACTCATATATGATGCTTAAACTAAGCAGATGGTGTAACAAAGTAGAAGTAATGCAAGAGGTCAGATGCAAAATATGTGCAACCAATACAACTTTGCAAAGTTAGAGCAAGCACCTTGATGGGTGAATAAGATAGGCCATCCTCCACCATGCCAAGTTTGTTAGCCAGTGGATCATTCTGCAATATTCCTCTCGTGCGCCCATTCTCATATTCATTTTGATAATGTTCAATATCTGACATGCATGAAAACATAAAAACAAGTGAGATTTTCTTTGTAATGCAGAAGTGATTCTAATCCAATACTGCCTCCCTGTAAAACCTTTGTGCTATCTCTGCAATTCTTTTAAAAGATGCCATGCATGCTGTAATTTGTTGTGTGCATTAATATAATGTGGCCTACTACTCAAAATATGAGAGCTCCAGAAGTGATGACACTTCGCAGATGATAGCTTCAACATATAGTAAAGAAGAACAAGTCGACCTGACCTGACAGATTCAAAATATACTAAGGGAGAACAACTCGACCTGACCAGTCGACCGCAAGAGAAGAGTATCATCTTAAAGAAGAGCAGAAGAGCAAGCAGATTGAAGATATTACAAGTCTTTTAATACAATGTCGGTTGGCCACCCATGATGAACCAGAGCGCACAGAGAAATACTATTCTTTCCGGTCTCTCCATATGTGGCTCACATGCATTTCGAAACTAAAGTAGGAACATTTAGCTAACCAATTAAACATCTCTCAGTTTTACTAATATCAGCAATAATATCATATATGAATTTGTACAACTAAGCTTGTTTAGCTCGATGGGTGGAGCAGTGCTATTACGACACGAACCACGTAGGCTGATTGTGGTCATCATAAAATGGGGAAAACATAAGCATGATGAGTAGTGTTGACCGTGGCAGTGGGATGGCAGATCTGAAGCTGCAAACCGCCGCAAAGGGTAGTTAGCAACCGATGTTTGCTTTGAAATAACAACTAAGATTTGGTATGGAACAAGAAAGTACGGTCAACAAGTGACAAAGAAATGCAATTGTGCTGTCTCTCTATATGTCGCGACATGCATTTGGAAACTCAAGTGGGACCTTTAGCTAACCAATTAAATGTGTCGGTTAACTAATATCAGTATCATATCACAATCATATTTGAACAACTAAGCTTTCCGAATTCTGAGTGTTGTGTTGTTTAGCTTGAAGGGTGGAGTAATGCTAGTATAACAGAAAGCACCTATGCATATCATAGTAGAGTAGATAAAAGGGGAAAACCCTAAGCATCAAGAGAAAAATCAGGAAAGTGGAACTAGCTGGACTAGTGGGTGGCGCACATGCTTTTCGAAACGAATATAGGAACATTAGGTGACCAATTAAAAGTTCTTCTGTTTTAGTGATATTAGCATCATATCATATTCGTATTTCAACGCGTAAGCTTTGGGTTGAGGTCTTGAGGAGTAGTGCTAGCACGACACGAAGCACCTACGATGATGGTAGTGAATATGAAGGGGGGGAAACCATAAGCTTTATGAGTATAGTGCCCATGCCATGGCGGATCTGAAGGTGCAAACCGGACAAAGCTACTTCGCAACCAATGTTTGCTTTCAACTAGCCACTACGATTTGGTACGGACAAGAAAAGTACGGTAAACAAATTACGATCTATTTTTCGGGTGAGATCAATAACTTAAGCACATATGGAAGAGTACTAGCTCTCTTGCGACGCCGTGTAGGCCTATGCTGATACGTTGAGGGTGTTGCGGGTGCGATGGCTATCGGCGGCGGGGAAGAAGACTTTAGACGGCAGACAGCCGGGTCAGGGGATATATCCTGTTGCCGTGGACGAGGCGGTCGTAGGAGCGGCAACGGCAAGGTGGACGATGGCGCTGATGAAGCGAGAGGAGGCGATGAAAGGATCCTGGTCCAGAGCCGTGGATTTGAGACATCCATCTCTTGCAGTGGACGACGGGGTAGGGGTAGCGGCTCCGGCAAGGTGGAGGATGGGGTGGCGGACGGAGGAGGCTGGCCGCAGTGCGGAGGTTGTCGTGCCGCCGACGGTGTATGAATGGGGAAATGGAGGGGGGGGGATCTCAAACTTTGGGACGCGCTTCTCTGAAATGGGGGAAAGTTACGAACTTATCCCCCGTTTAAAATTTCGGACATCGCGTCGGTTGGGGATAGGACGGTAATCTCGCATCTCCCAAATATTTGCCGGTAACTATTTCGGGCGAGGAGAGGGTGTTTTGCCGCCCACGGTTGGCGCCCACGGTGTATGAACGGGGCTGACAGGTAGGGCGGTTGTGTCACGTCTGATGGAAGTTACACATCTGCCCCTATTTAAAATATAGCCTACATCGATTTCGGACGAGGAGAGTTTGTTTTGCCGCCCACCGTGTATGAATGGGGAAATGGAGGAAGAGACACATGTCTTTCGGACGAGCTTGAATCAAATGTGTTTTGCCGCCCACGTTTGGCGCCCACCGTGTCTGAATGGGCTCAGAGGCCGTCGTGTCACGTCTGATTGAAGTTACTAGTCTACCCCTATCGACAGCAGTGTAAATCCGGCCGATAAAGATGTCAAGTGTCAGGGGTAGACAGTAATTTCCGTCTTGCAAACACTTGCTTCGGGCAGCCCACAAATTATAGTGGGTGTTTAGCCGCTTCGTTCAAAACTTGGGAGAATAGCAGTCACGTTTGCCCTGGGACCTCGCAAACTAAATTCAAATCCAATTTGTATTCGATTATGAATATCCATAGATAATTATACATTTTGTTATTTATTTCTTCAAAACCACAACAAAGATTTATTCCACCTTTATATATGATTATGATTTAGAAATGCCGTGATCTTCGAATTCAGTAGGTTGGATACACTCTGAGTCAAACAGTTATTTCATCCAATACAATATGCTCACACGAAAAACAGTTCACCTTATGTCAATCATACAAGTACTGAGGATTACCTCGCCTAAAAAATTCGGATCATTACAACACATGGACAACATAGGTGGTCTTGCAACATAATCCATTCAGAGACAATGACACAACATGCAAGTACAATAATCTAATGAAAATTTCAACTGGTATCTAAAGAAGAACCGGGATTATCTTGGGCTTCAGATAGCAGAAACAGCAGGACCTCCTCCGTCTTCAAATGCAACATTCTTACTTCCTCCAATTCTTGGGTTGCTTGCATAATGCGTGCCGCTAATTCCGTAATTTCCAGCCTCAAGATAAAGATTACCTCATTCATGGCAGCCACACCATCTCTTTCTGCCTCTAGTAGAGCCTCAAGCACTATAATATATGTGCTCAGACTGCTCTCCGGCGGTGTTGCCTCTGAACTGCTACCATCTGGTAACATGGATGGCGCACTGCTTCCACAAATAGATTCTGGGGTTGTACATTGTGTCCTAGTGTGAACGGCATCCTGAAAGGTTTCCGCTGGACATCAGTAAGAGATAGTTATCGTATGATCCAGGCAGTAAGCTTACATGGTAAACGACGGACGAATTATTGCCGAGCATGGCAAACTATATTTAAATGGTTCGAAGTAGCATCAGCCGAAAAGAAATTAAAATGGTAAGATGAAACTAGGGATGTAAATGGCAAATAAACGACATCCGCCAGTCCCATCTAGTTAGTTTTTGCTACCTCCCTAGTTCATTTTCCTCAAAAAACAAAAACTCTTTTGAACTATCATACCACTAGTAGACTTTAATCAGGATTAAACGGGACCCAGTTGACATCCCTAGTTGAAAGGGAGTGTACAACCGCTATATTTAAGTTGCCAAGGCATCTAAGCAGTTGAAATAATCTGAAAGCACTTAACAGTGTGGCCTCATATAAACTACGAAGACAGTCTTGTGATGAAGTTGAGAGGAAAAGTTAAGGACTCAAATGAAATAGGCATGCATTTCTTTACGATAGTACAGCAGGCACTGCTGACATATTGGCCAACTCAGGTATAGCGTAACAACAAATAAGCATTCGAATCAAGCAATACAGCAAAGCAGACAACTGAACTATTTGTAATTCGGTAGGATTACACGTTGAGGGCACAAGCCAAGAAAGCAGCCCACTCGCATTACATTTCACATGTACTAAAACACACTGGCTTACCATATGTTGCTGTGAAGCCTAGCTGCTGTTGCAATGTTCTTTGAAGATATCGTCAGCATCCCGTGGTTGCAAATCTAGTTGTTGTAGTTTATTCTGCACCATCTATTTAGGTAAAATTAATTTTAATCGCATGCACTGGTCCGAATTGATCATCAATGGTTCATCTAAACTAATGAAAGAAGGGTGTGTGCATACACGACAATACTCCCTCCGATTCTTTTTACTTTGCGTATAACTTTTTCTCAGTTTTCTCGTATTAGTCTGCGCGTTGCCGATTCCTAGCGCTGGTTTCCTTTTGTGCCCCGCCCCATCCGCCTCTGCCCTAATTAATTGGCAAATTAGTCCAGAAAAATTAAACCAGTGCCCTCCTTGGTATGCGGGTCAAGAGTTATGCGAGTAAATAGAATCGGAGGGAGTATATCTGCTTCCCTCTATTTTTATGCTTGTTCGAGGTGCCAGCCCCAAAAGAACAAATATTTTGCTTGATGGGGTTGGCAGCTCCATAATTAATAGAAGCATCAAATTAGTCATGCAACTTGGGAAGATCAAGAACACACAAACAAGTAATGAACAGAGGCTCGGAGCAGTGATGTAATAGCTAGCATCAGAAAATGTAGGGTAAAACGAACAAAAAGCAGCGGAACCACATGCTAGTTTGCTGATGTGTAATTAAGCATAGAGAACATTAAGCAGTCTGATGGAACCAACAGGTGGCATCAGAACAAAACTAAAGCATATTAACTATATGTGCATTGGTATGTAATTTAGCACATGTAACATGTTCACTGCCAGAAGTATGGCCCTACAGGTGCAAGCAGAATAACGCGTCTCATGAAAAACTGAATGATGGCCTGAAGAAATTCAAAGGTGCAGTGCTTATGCTAGGAAAGTGAACGTAGGCGCCAGCCGTTGGATAATAGTACCTGATTCTCGGTGGCGTATGGGTATCATTGTCATACTTGATAGCTAAGGATCGTCGATGGTGCTCGTGTTGCGGTTGAGTTTGGGCCGGCTGTCGCCGTCGCTGAAGCGGCTCCAGTGCTACGGTTGCGGCGCCTGTCGACATACAAGAAAGCTCATCTGTGGTAAGTGAACAGTTGCACGATAAAGAGAAAAACCGAAAGGAGTACAAATCGAAATAACCTGATGAGGCTGCGGCGTCGGTAAAGCAGGGCCGGTGGAGTTGAATATGGCGTCCGTGGAGCGGGTCCGGTGCAGTGGACGAAGGCTTCGGCGGGCGCGTTGTACAGTGCTTTCGGTGAGGCGGATCTGTTGCGGCGGACGAGGGCTTGTATGAAGGGCCAGCGAAGGGGCGGACGAGGGAGTCAGTGAAGGGCCTACGCTGTGGTGGACGAGGGCGCCGGTTAAGCAGATCCGGTGCGGTGGACCATGATGGCGGTCAAGGAGATCTGGAGCGGTGGACAAGCCAGTCGCTGAAGCGGCTCCGGTGAAGTGGTGAGTTGGCAGTTGGGGGTTCCAAGGTGCGGAAGGTAGATCCGACGGGGTGTGAGGTCCACCGCTGCGGCGGAGGACTAGATTCGGCGGCTTGCCGTGGTTGGGGGGTCGGGGAGGGGAAGGGGAGGCTCTGGGGAAGAATGTTGGGGGCAAAGAGGGGAAAACAATGGAGTTACCAAAGCAGCCCTTTTCCGTTCATGTGGCAGGGGTAAAACAGGAATATCGCAGGGCTAAACTTTCGGGCGCGTGATATTTCGATGTGAGCGGGAAGTTTGAAAGCTTTTGGCGCCTAAAATTATAAGTATTCTGCTCTCGTACGGCCGACTATGATATCATGGCCGACAATTTGTTTGTTTTGCACGCAAAAAAATGTGCAAGTTTTGAAAATCAATGTCTCCAACTCGAAACTTAGATTGTCCATTCAATTCAAATATGGATCATTGAGCTACTACAAGCAAATACCATCATACGGTCCAATTCAAATGAAATTCCAAATGTGTTTATCCTAAATATGATGACAAAAGCAAAAATGTGTATGTGTATGAATAAAGTGGATGATTATAAAGTTTGAACATGCCCGTATGTGTATATTCTAGGTTTGATATATGAATTTGAAATCACGAAATCACAAATAAAAATGTACCTCCGTTTAAATGAATTAAAAAAGCTAATGATGGAGACGAATTCCAAAATTTGATAATGATGAGACATATAAAAAGGGAAAAAAAAAATAGATAAAAGAGGATAATGTTTCCGTCGGACGTATTGAGGTATGGCACATGTCGTAGAGCGTGCACTAGCACTGTATGCTCGTACGGAGAAGTCTGGAATAAATAGTTTGTAATTCATCTATAAGAGATCTCCACAAACGGATGTTGGTGTCTGACAATGTGAACTATTGCAATAAATCGACTGTCCGATTAATATCTGCTCGGATGGAATTAAACTAAAAAAAATCCCGGCACACCCCTTCCAAATTTTGCCGACCAGGCCTTGGCCTCATTTCATCTTCTATTCCCCCTCCTTGTTGAGCATTATAACGGCAAGCTTGGAACATTTTGGCCTGTTGGCACAGTGCCGGCGTCAATATGCCATGCCCGTCAGTTGATAAAACAAACAATTAAGAACCACACAAACCAACTCCTCTTGCACGCTTATATCATATTTTAGAGCTAATAATTAAGTTTTTTAACCAAACTATAGGATTTGATGCAAGGGTCATCAGAAACACGATGTTTTAATTAAGAAAAAAATAAATGCATCTTGATGTTCGTGCATGACGGATCTTGCACAATAAGATAAATAAAAGAGAATGAATACCAATGCTACCCAGCAACCAGTCGGTGAATTGACATGGTGTGATCTGCCATCAAACTCATTATGAACCAATATAGAATACTCATCTAGAGAATTCTGGGGTAATTGTTAGCCGGTTCTCTCCAACTATCCACTTGATATATACCAATTTGCAGACGAAAACATAATGTTTATCACAACATATTACTGACCATAACCTAAAAAGCAAGGGAATAATTAAAATTGAAGTCTATTATTATCCTCGTGATATGTATTCAAAATTAGCGATAAATAAAAAGTGAGAAGAATAAAATTGAAAAAAAATAAAAAAAAAATATAAAAGAAAAAACAGATAAAAAATAAATAATGAAGGAAATAATCAAAAACAAACCGGACACATACACAATCACCCACAAAAAAATGGGTGTGTGAAACGTGCCCGTATGTGTATATCTCTAGGTTTGATATATGAATTTGAAATCACGAAATCCCGGCTTAAAAAATGTACCTCCGTTTAAATGAATTACAAAAGCTAATGATGGAGTCGAATTCCAAAATTCCAATCTTAGGTTTGTAATTCTGGTACATCAAGGTATATCACGCATGTTCAAAAGTATCGTTATCTCATAGTACAAACTGTGAAACAAATTGATCAACCATGAGTGCACAATATCTCAATTACGCTAAAGTCCGTCAAATATAGACACCTCACTATTTATCTGAAGTCAACGCCCCCCACCACACACACACACACAGAAGTTGTTCTCTCCCCCAAACACCAATACACGAGCACATTAACACCCCTCTCTCTTGTAAAGTCCGGACCCCAACATAGGTCTCTATCACTTTGTCTCTCGGGCATGCACACATCTCTTCCCTCACTCTCTAGGTCTCCCGCTATCTCTCTTACCCAAGCACACGCACTATGTAGAGTGTATATTTCCCATACACACAAAACGTCACCCCAAACGTCTATCTCCCTAGTTATGTGGTTCTCGCGCACTCACCTCACACACCACCCCCACTGCAAACAAGCACACTTTGTCTCCTTGTGCACCACTCTCCTCTTTCTATCTCTCCCACATGCGGACCCGCCCCAGCTCCTTCCCTGTATACATATATGTCGTGACTCTTTGCATAGCTCCCTAATGTATAATCGTTCTCGATTTCGCACATTGTTCTCTACACCATCTATTCTAGCTCTCTCATGAAGTCCCTATCACACACACGATGACTCGCTTCCCTTGCGTCTCCGTTCATAGGCCAATTTCGGACAACATCAACATTGTCTCCCTATCTATACGCCATTTATGGACACAAACGACCCCTCTCGCCCCCTCTCTTCCTCTCTCTCTCTCTCTCCGTCGCTAGCTCTCTCTTTCTCTCGCTCTCACACCCCTCTCCCACACACACACTCGATGTCTCTTCCAAATAGTCTTCTCCCCCCGCCCGCACCCGTGCTATCTCGCTACTACACATGTCACGCCATTCCCCCTTTCCTTATACTAGGTTTACATCATCAGTGGTCTCTCTACTCCACATACACTCTGTCCCTCTCACACACAAACGCGTGCACAAACACACACAGACACGCACAAACACCCATTTACCTAGATCCTCATCTCTCCTCATGTCTGCATGTGTATCTCACACACTCACTCTCTAATTATGTATATGTGTCTCCACGTTACACAACACAAAGCCCCATGTACATGTCTCTCTCTATCCTCCACACACATAGACACAAAGAATCTGTTATCATTGCCTCAGTCTCTAACATATCACACACGCACTCTCTCTTTCTCTCTCTCACAAACACGCTCAACAAGGGTTTCCCCGTGAATAACTTACCGTCTATTCATGAACAGTCGTGGCAGTACGGCAAACACGAGACGTGAAAAAGAATAAATCTACACGTGCTTAGACCACCTAGTATGACTACTAAGACTAGAGCAAGACAAAAGGAGCGCCGCCGTCACCCCCTCCTTGTCGGCGACAGGAAAATCTTTGTTTTACACAGTCGAGAAGTCATTGTGCTAAGGCCCCACATGTCGAGGCGTTGAATAGAATGTAGATGCTAGTTTACGGAAGAAAGTATCGATAATACGTTTGTATCTCCATACTTATATTTCTTCTCTTATAAAAAACTGAGTTGGTGATGATGGTACGTGTGCCATCTTGCAATATAGACCGTCCGATCTATATCTGACGGATGGAAATTAAACTAAAAGATACCTGCACCCCTCTCCACATTTGCAGACAAGGCCTTCCCTTGTTCATCCTTATCTCCAACAAACCTCATTGTGGAGCAATTAAGAAAGGAAGCCTCTGGAACAAACTAGCCTGGTGGCCGCTGCCAGCGTCGTCAATCCCCATGCCTCCGCTCAGTTCGACCACCAACCACCACCACACCCCACTCCTCTTCACCTTATCTCATATTTCTCGAGATATCTTTAGTTTTTACACATGGGATTACTCCCGCAAGGGTCAATCACAACAAGTGTTTTATAAAAAAAATGCATCTTGATGTTCCATGCTATGCACGGATCTTGCTAGTACTCCTACACAAGACTAAGTTGGTGATGCTGGTGTGTCTACCATCCGTCGTTTTTGACCATTAGATCTACATCTAACGATTGTGAGGTAAGTTGTTGCCTTTTCTCACCAACATCCCACTTGTCTACCAATTTGCAGAAAACCCCATAATTAGTATCTTTAAACCAACCACATCCATCCCTGACCTCACCAAAACAGCCCAAGAAATATATTCTAATTGAAACATAATATATCTCTAGTGACATATGTATATCAAAATTAGAGTGTTTTGTACCAAGTTTGTGAATAAGTATTATTCTAATTATGATTCATTGCAACGGACATGAACATTGCTAGTATTTCCAACCATGCATTTCTTTTCCTAGTATTCCATAGTTTCGAGTTTTCCATCAAGATATTAGTCACTCATGGTTGATATTTACTTTCAATCATGTACACATATGCACTATGTAACTAGCCTTGCTTATTGGCTTCCAAAGCTTAACTTTCACTCCTACTTACAATATGTAGAGTATTTAACAAAAAACTACCACTTTCAACCAGCCCTAGGAGGAATCTATTGTACAAAAAATAGCAAAAACATACCCAAAATTTCTTAATCCACGCCAAAAACTACCTAGTACTCCTACCGATTAGGTTCGTTTAAACCCATTTATGACAGGGTTGGCCCACATGTCCGTGCTGACGAGGCAGCTTAAACCAACACATTTTGTTTGACCGTTGACACGAGGGACCCACATCTGACCTTCTATCCTGTTATTCCCCCTCAAATCATTATTTTTCCTGAACATTACTTCAAATAGTACTGATGCGTGTTGTCGGTGGCGCCGGTGATGAGAGAGTTGGCCGCCGCTCCGCCGGACGGGCCAGACGCCACGCTGGCCTTCCGCACGGGTGGCAGGCTGGCCCAGCGTGACCTCAAGAGAGATCAAGCCGCCGCGCAGGCCTTCGCTCGAGCCAGATGCTGGCCTTGGCGCGGCGCGCGCGAGCAACCCCCACGCTCTGCCTTGCCAATCTAGCTTAGCAAACCTTGCAGACAAGTAGCTGACGGAGCTATCTTGGCTAGCTAGCGGCCGTGAGCGCCGGACGAAGCTGGCATCTGGGCTGCCGCAACATGGGCTCCGCACAGCCGGCGATTTTGACCTCGCCTTCTGCCGGCAGTGGTAGCTGCGTCCCATGGCGGAGGATGACTAGGTGGACGGGCCGGAGGTAGGAGGTCACTCGAGGATTTTTGTTGGTAAGAGCATGTACAATGGTTGATAAGGTAGTCTTATCTTAAGTCTGCCATGTATGCAAGTGGTAGTAGTTTCTTGGCATTTTAGTGGTTTCTTGCATTATTAGAGCAAGTACAATAGAGCTGAGTCAGCGGGCTATAAGAAATAAACTACTACTACATGTTGGCTATAAGATGGGCTGTAGATGACATGGCACTGGCTTATAGCCAGCAGCTGGCTATACTATTAACCATGCTCTTAGGGGTTTCTTGTAAGGAACAATGTACGTACTACTCAAAAGGCGATTCTAGGTTGCGTTGTACTCCAACGAGTACTACTAGTGGTCGCGGGAGTGTATACCTCGTTTTGTGGGTTCGATCCCGGCCGAACGCACGGCGGCCTTTTTTAAAATAGTACTACTACACTTCGCTGCGAGCCAATATTTTACACGGGTAGTTTGAGTTTTGAAGTCAAACGGACGTGCGGCCCCACAATCTGGGTGCACTGGACAGCCTAGCCACGTGAACGGGTTTTCCTTCCCAGCATCCCGTGGCTCGCGTGCTCGCCCTAGCCGCACCTCGCTTGCAGCTTCCAGCTAGTAGCATATTTAAACTAGCGCTCCCAATTAAGCCCGAAGGAGCCGAAAGCCTGGCGGAGGCATTGAACTGTGCAATATGGCTGTACGTAAAGTGCGTCTACTAACTACTCTGTAGCTTGTGGGCCGTTGCATTGCAATGGACGTTCACTCCATTATCGCTCTACTATAAAAGAAATTCCTCTTGTCGTGATTTTTTTTGAAACGGAGCAACAAGCTTTGCTTCATCTTCATTGCATATACAGTAAGGTAAGCTGAACTTAACAAAGTTTAATGAGAATTTCCTATTACACCTGCCTAAAATGGAAGCACAAAGCCAGTTACGCTGTATTCAACATTCGCTCTAAAGTGTCTTCGCTCGCCGCCTGTAGTAGATCTGTCGCTGGATAAACTGTTCTGTCTTAGTGTGTGTCATCGAGATGGAGCGGCGTGTAGTAGTTGACGTATGGCGTCAGTCGGAGCGAGTAGTTTAGCGTAGTCCACTCTCTGAATCGATGCAGCAGCCATGCGCAAGTAGCCTACCAAGCTGACTACGACTTAGTGGAGTACGGGTCCCACTTCCTGATATCTTCGCATAGTACAACCGATCGGTTAAGTGAGACACCTGATGGTGTGATCCCGGTCTGGTTGTGGATGAGAACTAGTGTACCTCGTTCCCTCGTACCATAACTCTGTCGCCTCCATTGGGCCGTGAAGGAGTATCTCCAGCGTTATGTCTAAAACATGTGGCCTGTCACGTATAGCCTGACGATATGTCAGTTACTCCTCGCACTACTAGGTTGATGACAAGTAGTACTAGTACTGCTACGTCAAAGTACTACTCCTATCATCACGACTCAGATCGCTCATGGTAACGGATCAGTGCTTTTTTGCACAGTTGGGCGGTGCTTTACAAACATAATGGCACACAGACATACCCACAATTTTCTTCGTATCCACGCCAACAAATACTATCCGTGAGGTGCCCGAAAAATTTGCCTTACTTCAGTTTCTTAATTCTATTTACAGTAACTCATGCCTATGTCCATAACCATGATCCTCTCTCATCTCCATAATTCCTCTTTCCCTTTTTCAAAAAAAATTTCACTTCTGCGAGGAGACGATTGCTTTCTCCACCTGCCGGCGCCCTTTCTCATGTTAGGCCCGCGCACCGCGAATGCCAGTTCACTGCTCTGTGACGAGACGAGGGACATATCATTGGCAGTCATGCGCAGGAGATGGCTAGAGACCTCTTGCCCTCCGGTCGTGCTGCGGCGGCCAGCCCAATGGGGGGCTGCTTGATCGAGGCATTTTATAGCAGCTCTGTACTCCTCCACCATATGCGCTCCGCCCCAGCGGCTCGCTTTATCAATTCTTGGTCCAGGAAGCGCCATGCGAGTGAGCCCCTCGCCCGTCTTTGTCATCGGGGTGGCTGCTCTTGATGCGGGCGGTAGGCTAAACAAGATCTTCAGGGATCGGTGTGCCGGCTGTTCGGAGTACTAGTGATGTACAATAATAGCCTCACCCCTGTGCGTCTGGAAGATACGATTCATTAGTTGGAGGATGAGGCCGTTGGCGGGTTGGTTAGTACGGCTGCTATCTCCTCCTCGCTAGATTCCCTCCCCCCGAACGGAGAAGCAGTCGTGGCCTCGTCCCATGATTCGTCCAGTGCGGTTCTCCTCCTTCGTCGCGGGTGGAGCACCTGGGACGACGAGCTCCTGGGAGAAATCGCAGACCGCTCTCGACGTCTCTCACCGCCGCAAGACTCGGTGCTTCCTGCACCAACTTTTTCAAGACGCTGCTTAAATCAGGCCATGCTTGTTGGTCTTCCATGCATGCCTCGAGGAGAAGGTTCTTCTATGGGACAATTCTTCGAACAGTCCACCGCTCCCTGGCCATGGTTGCACGTTGACTCGCTAGAGTTGCGCACGTTGAGAGGTAGTCGGATTTTGTCCGATGAGCAGGTCAGTAATGGAGTTTGATCATGTAGTACTTAGTTATTCCATTTCCATCCCGTAATTTCTCCGCTGCCCACCGTCTTATATATAGGTCTGGGTGGTGCCAACGAAGATTGGCTTGCATACCTCCGGCCGGATACCACCATGCATTTTGCACAACATCCACAGCAGTGCGGCCGTTCCGGTAGACCCCTTCTCCACCATTGGGATCGGCCTTCCGGACTGGCTGGGCAAGAATACGTATGATGATGCCTACATGAGATTGAAGAAGATAGCAATTGCGGACCCGCCGACAAAGCGACGCGGCTACGACGATTACTATCTCATCGCGGTGTTCGACATAAGGATTGCCATCAATGCAGGAGGCAGTAACGGCAGAGGCTGGCGCATGTTGGCGGCGGCAGATTTGTACCCCTACACGTTCGAAGACGCCGTGCGCCATCTAGGCCGCATCTTCGCGGTGACAAGCCAGGGGACTTGTTTCATCTGGTTGACATCCTACGGTACGGGAGATTACAAACGGAATGCACAAACCATCATTTGCATCCCTAACGGTACTCCATTATTTTGCAGGGACCAGTCATCCCCCGATCAAAATAAGATCGCCGATCCTGGATGTGCATTTGCATCCGCGATTCGGTCTAACCTGGAACCTTGTAGCTGACTTTGGCATATTGGGATCAACTATCTTAGCAGTCGTTACCCATGGTACCACTGATGTGCAACATGGTCACAATCTACCACGATCGGACCGTCACCATCTACCCAGGTATTCCATTTTTTAACCCTCTCGCCTTCTCTTTCATTGTTGTACTAGTAGTATACTTTGTAGTACTTAGTAGGAGTACTTTTTACCTTGGAGGACGCGTATAGCTAGCTAGGCCCTTGAAGACTTGAACCCACTAGCTGCCACCATTTTTGTTTTTCCATGTCTTACTATCTCATCCATGTAGCCAAGAGTGGCTATATATAATAAGCCGGTTATTTTACTTCCTCTATACCGGAGTAGTACTATTTGCTGCACAGTATTACTGACCGCCACATTTGAGCACAACATTATTATGCATGGACCTTGACTATGTACGTCACCATGTGTCCAGATCTGGGATGCGGCATGTACCAGATGAACGCGCCGAGTTCGACCCCCGTGATGCTACGTGGGTGCCGAGGAACACTCTTGGAGAGTACTCGCTTTTCATCGGGGACAGCTACCCCATTGTGAAGCGGATGCCACCTTCCGTGCACGACACGAAGGCCTGCCGTTCATGAAGCATGGTTGTGTCTTCAGTGCGCACCGCACATGAACGACATGCTGGGACACGCTATCCCTGATTTATGCCGCTTCAGCTTGGATGAGTCTCCATCGTGTGGAACCGGACTAGAAAGCTGCGACAATGATTCCCGTTGCCCACCGCTATGGATCGTGCCATCCATGAAGAACACCTGGGACTGGAACCTGGAGGAGGACATGTAGCCCATCTATAACGTGTAAGTGGAGTACGGTAATTGTGAACGGTAGCGCTGTGAATATATGTAGACTAGTCGTGCACAAATTTATCACATGAGTTGGAGATGAACTTGTGTGGCATACTGGCATTTGTCCTTTAGAATTTATTACTAGTAAATGTGTTATGTGTACGTGCAACTTGTGTGGTTGTTGCACGGGCTCCAACACGCTCTTTGAGAAAAAAAAGGTGGCACACTTTGGATATACGTGACGTGGCGGCATCATACAGTAGCATCGTTCGCTATAGTTGTACTAGTACACTCCTACTAGGACGACAACTCCTATAAAACCTTGCGCTTGGCTCTTTGCCTCTTCGGGAGGTTCAACAGTTCGTACTCGTGTGAACCTTGCACTTGGCTCTTCGCCTCTTCGGAAGGTCCAACAATGATGATACTACAGTACAATATGCTTCTGGCAATCTGACACCGATTGAACTGCTGCACGTCCACCGCGAGGGCGAGGCGAGGGCGAGGGAGAGGGAGAGGGAGAGGGAGCGCTGTAGTCAAAACCCTCTCCTCGTCCTGCGAACCACCGCGCGTGGGCGAGGGAGAGGCGTAGTAAGCAAGCTTCTCCTTGTTCGGCGAGTTGACGGGACACATCAAAGCAGTACTAGTACTAGTAGTAGTAGTCCATACTGCGTCCTTTCCGATTAATATGGCTTAATTTGAAACGAGAAAAATACACTGGCGGTCAACGTATGTAACAATACGCTCTTTACGGTCACTATATATAGTTTTGCGGCGATTATGCATCACTAGCTCATCGTAGAGCACCGTATTGCACCCTACTGACCGGCCACATAGTCGACGTGGCACTTTGTTGACTGGTTAAATTGTCACCTGGTTTCTGGGTCCCACCTGTCAGTTGGCAGAGCAAAGAAATCAGTTAAACAAAACTTTACACAGGCGCGACACGAGTCCAACCCTTGCGCGCGAACCGCCCTGGCTGTGTATGTGAGTGCATGCACGTGTCCTCCCTCGGTCTTCCAACAAAGAGTGTACTACATGATGTACATCTACACTTCCAATGTGTTTAGCCTTTAATCTAAATCGATATTGATTGACTAATGCACCAACTTGTGCTGTAGGTATAGGCTACATGTCTATCCTTAATTACAGCATGCAACGGCCTTCATTTAATCTTCTTATCTCAATGGTCGCATGCACACATAAGTCTGCTACTTTTGGGCGTTAATTATGCCCTGGTCAATGTGTAAATCTCTAAATGTACAGTCTTTCACGGACGTAGGGAGTAGGTTGAGCACTTGAGCGTGAGCGTGTGTGTTGCGTCGTGTGCTGTGTGCCGCATGGGTGCGTGAGTGTTGCGTGCGTCCATGTGTACGTGTGAGTGTTGCATGTTGCATGCATGCATGCATGCATGGGGCTTACTCCCTCCCATTGACATGTCCATTTGCTTACTCCCTCCTATTCTCACGTTTATTAAAGGCTCAATTCTCAAATCTCACCATACCAGGGTAGGTTATGATGAGTTGTGGAATATTTTTTGTGTTTGCAAATGCACCAATTAATGGTCCTCTTGTTTCCTCAAAATTATGTCGTTACGAGATTGCATTAATTGCCATGCATGCCATGCATCAGTGCACTTGCAATGGTCAGTTGTCTCTTAATACCTTGCATGCATCTCGTATTTAATGCACTTGAGTTGTTCATACGATGTGATGGCGGGAACCCCCAAATTTACGCGTTCATCTAATGCGTAGATACTCCCTTGCTGTTCCCAAATAGTAGGATAAAAGCCTCCCTCTGTTCCAAATACGGAGTATTTGTCTTTCTACAGATTTCAACAAGTGACTAGGTACGGAGCAAAATGAGTGAAGTGAGCGTAGAGGCATAGGGATACTGTAGAAAGGAAGTCCTCGCGATCCATTTATTCCCCATCTCGGTCAGAGAGAACTATTCAACTAGTCTTCGCAGTGAAGTGACAATACACGCTGCAGCAGATGGGACACGTAATTAATAAGCTGAACCAGCGTGTTGGTGTTACTAAATCAGTCGGTTATGTTTGGTAGTCTCAAGTCATTGAAAATGCACAGCCCACATATCTTATTGGTTGATATGCACAAAACAAAAAAACAGAAGGGAGTTAATGTACGGTGCCTAAGTGTTTTGAGATGTGTGTTCTCCCTAAGACTAGCCACAATGGGTAGTAACATAGAGTAGTAACATGCCCATGTTACTACTCTATGTTACTACCTCTATAGTGGGGAGTAACATATGTGTGGTAACATGCAACACTTCATTTATTAGGCTATAGACTCATCTTGCCTTGATATGTGTGATGTTACTCATACTAGTAGTAACTAGCTATGTTACCACATGCCTCTCTTTCTTCATTTATTGCTTGCCACATCATCTATTTTATCTAGATATGTGTGATGTTACTACCTATGTTACTCCCACTGTGGGTAGTCTAAGGTGACTTACACCTAGTGGAGGGAGTAGTAGATTGAGATTGAATGCACTTTCTTCCCCGTCTTCCACTCTTCTTCCTCCTCTCTTCTTCTTCCTCCTCTCTTCCCCATCGTCGGCCGCACACCATTTACCCCCGCTCACTGCTCGCCCACCCGCGCCATCTTCCTTGGTAGCTCGCGCGTACCATATCCCCCCGCTCACTGCTCGGCCACACGAGGAGAAGCTTCTTCGCTCGCCCGCCCGAATCCACTTCCCCGCTGGCTCGCAGGCACCGAAAACCCCAATGGCAGAACCGACTGACACGCAGAGCCGCGATTGGAATTCCCTCCCCGATGTTCTCTTGGAGCAGATCTGTAGTCGTATGGACCTACTCAGCACCGTCCGTCTGGCCGCATGCTCGGTGTCTTTGTACCGTCTACTCGTCTGCAACCGGCCGGCTCTTTTCAAGACACCCTGCTTGTTGATGCCCGATCCTCGCAGGTGGCCCAGACACCGACTTGACGATCCTACGGAGGTTGCCGTGGTGCCCCTCGACATGCTACCACTACCCGTCCACCTCCCCTTCATGCGCGGCCACTACTGGGCGGGCATGAAGGCCAACTGGATCGTCCTCATCCACCACCGGTAGTCCATGGCGTCTCGTGGATATCTACACCCAGCGAGAGATCACCCTTCCATCATTTGGATACCGCCGCCATCGAGCCTCGCGGCCCGCCGGACACTCCTGCCTACTACGCATGAGACGCGTCAAGCTTTTGGCTCGACCTCTGTTTGCAGAAAGTTGTAATCTGCGAAAGTGCCCACACCATCAGAAGACTAAGATACAAGCTCATTGCCTTGTTCAACAAGGGATTAGTCTATCTGGAATCCGGTCGCCATACATGGTTATGGCTCATCATCAATCCTGTTGAGGAACATTTCTGTCTGATGCTATAGTGCATGATGGCATCGTTTACGCGGTCGACGCACAGATTGGCTACCTATATTGGTGGAATCTATCGTTCGTGTAATTGTTCTATCTCATCTCATCTTTACCTTATGAATACGACTGCCTGTTCATTTGTTACAAATTTAGAATGCATAGCATGTCTATAACCACATCATTGCTATATGTTCCTCTCATTTCCTAGATTTTTATGACCACACATGTTATTGTTAGAGTTGATATGAGAACAATTGGCATCTAATGATTGTTAGAATACATATTATGAGCATAACATCATGATTGCTATATGTTACTCTCGTTTACAAGATTTTTATAACAACGCATGTTATTGCTTAGAGTTGATATGAGAACAGTAGTAGTGTAGGCAATATGGAGAATATGAAAGATAACTCTCATTTACAAGATTTTTATAACAACGCATGTTATTGCTTAGAGTTGATATGAGAACAGTAAAGTAGTAAAGTGCTATGGTAGAATATGAGTAGGCGCTGTCATAGCTGTTTTCCTCTCATTGTTACATGATGTTTGAACCATGACATATTGCTAGAATATGAAAGCCATTGGCTTATTTTTTTAACTTGGGGTATGATTATGACCACGGCATTGCAATTCTCTGTCTATGATATGTGTCACTGTTATAATAATCTTAATTCCACACATACTCTGAACATGATTGTTTATTTTTGTCCTTTTGGTCTCCAATTTGAATTGTTGCAGCAGACGCAAATGCGCTGGCCTTCATGATTCCAGGACCTGGAATCATACCAGCCGATGGGTGGTGGTTTATCGCTCGTTCAGCTGACGGCGGTCATTTGATGCTCATTCACGTACCAAATTGACCAAACCATTACATCAAACCACATGCAGTACAATGCGCTGGGGCGTTCGTGACATTGATGGCTATGGCTGCTTCGTGTTCGAGAAAGATCCCAGCTCCGTTGGGCCAGGCGTATTCAACTGGAGGCGGGTTTACAGCCTCGGCAACCACTCTTGTTCCTCGGGCTCAATTATCCGATCATCCAACCAATCATCGATCATATCACCGGCGATGATTACTGTGCTATGCAACTTCCATTCCGAGGGGGGCTGTGTTTACACATCATACCATGGGTTTCATGAATCACCATATCCAGAGATTCGTCGACACAGCTTGTTGCCAGATAATCTTCAGTGTGTGAAAGGCATCAAGCTTCCATGCGATGGATGGCTTTTGCAAACCCGACATGCGGCGATGTGGTTCATGCCAACAGCAAATATGCACAACTTGATTCATGCTGATATCTAGACTGAGCCATGTATTCTGCTGCTGTAGCACGACCCTCTTTTGTTGGATATTATGTACTGTTGTTAGTTTGAAGCACTCCTCTGGTTTAAGGATAGATACCTTCCTGGGATCAAGTGCATCCTAACTCACCTGCGTAGGATGTACTGATAATGATGATGGAGATGCTGTGCAGAAGCCATATATATATCAGTTAGGCTTCAAGTGCGTACTTGTTAGTTAAACCTATGTATAAATTGTGACACTAAATACGACTAGTAAGTAGTACAGTAGCAGTACTAGTATACGTCGGTCAAATTATTCATCATGTCCACACATTGAATTGACGTGACAACACGCTGCGCGTGAGGTGACACAAGAATCCCGGCGTGTTCGGGTATTCTGGACTTCAGATTTGGAGTACCACTTATCTGTCGAAATCTTTCATCATTCACTTAAAACAGTCGATTGATCATACATTGAGTACCATATAACTGGAGTTACCGATGCAAGTCGAAGAAGGATTGGCCCGTGCTGCCGGCTGGCGTCAAGTTCGATCCCACGGATCAGGAGCTGATCGAGCACCTTGAGGCCAAAGTGAGTGCTGACAGCGCGAGATTTCAGTCTCTCATCGATTTGTTCATACCAACCATCGACAGCGAGCACGGCATATGTTACACCCAACCTGAGAAACTTCCAGGTAAGACACCGATCGGCCGTCTACTTGCACAAACATATTCCTTTGTTTATAGCTCTATTTTTCTTTTTAGACGCAGACCTGGTGAAGCAATTACAATTTGACAGTTAATAAAAAGTGAAACAAGTGACTGCAACATGCCAAAGATGTTATGAAAATGCCAACTAGGTACACTAAAACCTGTATTCCACAATACTGCAGGTATCACACTGAGTGGCCTAAGGAAGCATTTCTTCCAGCGCAATTCCGGGGCGTTCAAAAGGGGCGCGTGGACGCGTCGCAAGATACAGTGGGAGTGCGGCATGCACGCGATGTGGCATAAGACCGGCAATACCTTGCCGGTGATGGTCAACGGCCAGCAGACGGGCAGCAAAAAAGGTTCTGGTGCTGCACACCAACAAGAACTTCGACCAGCAGAGGACCAACTGGGTGATGCACCAGTACCACCTCAGGGACCTGGAGCAAGAGAAGGAGCGGGAGCTGGTCCTCTGCAAGATTTTCTACCAGACGAACACTAGGGCCAGGAGTAAAAAGATTATAAGTTAGTTTGGTATTGGTAGTTGTACTACCTTGTTGTCTGCAAGTTGGTATTGTTGTTAACGATCTTTTGGTACGAACTTGCATTTGCTTCCAACCATCATGCTGAGGGTCGATGTGGATATAAAGCTGAATCATTTGTTTCGAAACGAATTTTCAGGCACCTGATTTTTATTTGATGGGTAGCATAAGCACCCGCCGTTCAAATTTCTAGTTCTCCAATTTTTTTGAAACAAGTGCATGCACTTATTATCACGATAAAAAACAATATCCGTGTTGCATCCCAGTTATCAGTCTGTACTTGCAGAATTCTCTCGTTTATTGAGCACGCATATTTTTTTCAGGTCGAGCAAGTTTCAACTGGGCTATAGATTACCCAGGGTTGTTTTGTTTTTAACAGGCCCAGCCCATGACGACAACGGGGCACAAAGATCCAGCAGGTATCTACTGGCCTCTGGCCCGCCAGCGTTAGTTATATTTTGTCCTACAACATCCGTCGGCAGTTTTTTTTACTGAATCAAACACACATCCCAGTTCTATTTTCCTCTTGAAACGCATGTCCTACATCCGTTTTCTAATCTCTACCTATAGTTTTACTAGTTCATATACACATATCATTATATTGAAAGCACATAAAATTCCCTTTTCATATTTACATCCTTATTTTTGTTGTTTTTTCCCACCCAGCGCTGATTTTTTTACCACTGGTTTTCCCTTAAACCAACTAAATTGTCCCACGTCTTATTTGCTTACAAAAACAAAACGATTTTTTTGGAAAATCAATAAGTTCTTAAAAAATGTTTATCATTTCGGGATTACAACAGTACAGACTCCACCGAAATATGCAAAATAAGGTTGGACTTTTTGACAGTGGTCCTGGGCAGAAAATGGGCTGTAATAAATTACTTAAGAATTAGCAAATGGGCTGCAAATTATAAAAAATAGCAAATGGGCTTTATGTTGTCTACCACAGATTTGGAGGCTGACTTGTGGGCCTACTAAGTTCATGCGTACACAAGGTTTTTCAAAAAAGAAACTTAGTCAACAATCGACTCTACCAGCGTCAGACCGTTCGATGTCAATCTACGACAATCGTGCTTCTTCAGTCTCTGATCTTCCTGCCCCAGCCACCCAAACTAGCGCCGTCGGAACCGCCTGCTCCCGCCTCCCGTGGCCGGCAGTGCTGCTGGGAAGGCCTCACGGCCCCATCATACTCGCATCCCTGGCCTGTCTATCCCTCTACTCACCCGCACCTCCTGTTATTTTCCGGCGACAGCAGCCGAACCAGTCAACCCTCGTACTCTCCACTGCGTGGGCAGCCACTGACATGTCTTCCCCGGCTCCGTGTCATTCCCTTCGTAGGCCTCGCCCTCGTCCACTGCCATGGCGCTCTCGGCACGGCGTGGTCAACGATGCCCATCCAACGGCCGTAGTGCTTCTTCAACCTCTGGTCTTCTTGCCCCAGCCGCCCAAAGCAGCGCGTCGTGCCGCATGCTCCTGCCTCCCGTGGCCGGCTGTGCTGCCGCGGAGGCCTCACCGTCCCCATACTACTCCCACCGCTGGCCAGGCCATCCCTCCACTCACCCACTCCCCCTGTTATTCTGGCGACGCAGCCTCACACCGCAGCCGAACCAGTGAACCCTCGTACTCCTCTCCGCGTGGGCATCCACTGCGCGTCTTCCCCGGCTCCGCGTCGTCCCCTTCCTAGGCCTCACCGTCGTCCACTGCCGTGGTGCTCTCGGCACGGCGTGGTCAATGTGGTCAACGACCGGCTTCCATCGAAAGAGTACTGTACGCGGAGAGGCTGACAGCTGGGTCCACGGCAGCCGCAAGGAAGTGCCTCCTTATTACGCGCAAAATAATTATTCCTCCACCTGACAGCAGGGACCCACCGGACGGGCCAGCAGTATTTCACGGAAAAAACGTTTCCCCCCTAACTGCTGGGACCCACCGGATGGGCCATCGTATTTCACGAAAAAAGGTTTGCCCCTGACTGCTGGGACCCACCGGACGGACCACAATATTTCACGAAATTTTTTTCCCCCCCGCTGTCAGCTCAGACCCACTGGAAGTGCCTCCTTATTACGCACAGAAAAATGAATACTCCCCCTGCTAGCTGGGACCCAACCTGGTGGGAGGCTGACTTGTGGCCTACTACGTTGACGAGGATGGAAGGCTTTGTCATCTTAGTCAATATGAACGATTCTAGCTCCAGTGACTGTACGATGTCCATCCAACGACCGTAGTGCTTCTTCAACCTCTGGTCTTCTTGCTCTAGCCGCCCAAAGCCGCGCCGGTCGTGCCGCGTGCTCTGCCTCTCGTGGCCGGCTATGATGCCGCGGAGGCCTCACCGCCCCCTACTACTCCCACCACTGGCCCATGCTATCCCTCTACTCACCCACACCCCCTGTTATTCTATGGCAATGACAGCCTCACGCCGTAGCCGAACCAGTGAACCATCGTACTCCTCTCCGCGTTGGCATCCACTGCCGTGTCTTCCCCGTCTCTGTGTCGTCCCCTCCCTAGGCCTCGCCGTCGTCTACCGCCTTGGTGCTCTCGGCGCGGCGTGGTTAATGTGGTCAACGATCGACTTTCATCAAAAGAGTACTGTACGTGGAGAGGCTGACAGCTGGGTCCACGGCCACAACCCAGTTTTTTTGTGATTTGCCAAGTAAGGCACTTTGTCAGGCCTGTTGCGCTGCAAATCTTTCAAGACGAGGAGAGCTTCATTCGGCTGGCCGAGAAAATGGCCCATCAGTAATGAGAAATGGGCTGTACATTTTTAAAACACATCAGACCGGCAATTAGTTTAAAATATCTTTTTTTCATTTCAAGATTTTAAATTACATTACTTTTTATGCCTGGAGAATTTGTTGGATTTTATATTGATATACATTTATTTTTAAAATCAGTTTGAATGTGAGTCAAAATTTCGGGATTAAAAACAGTTCGGACCTGTAGGATCGAAAGTATGTCTAGAGGGGAGGTGATTAGACTACTTGACCAAATAAAAACATAACCTTTTCCCAATTTTAGTTCTTGGCAGATTTTAGCTATTGTAGGACAAGTCAAGCAATCATCACACAATTCAAGCAAGCATGCAAAGAGTATATTGGCAGCGGAAAGTAAAGCATGCAACTTGCAAGAATGTAAAGGGAAGGGTTTGGAGAATTCAAACGCAATTGGAGACACGGATGTTTTTCCCGTGGTTCGGATAGGTGGTGCTATCCTACATCCACGTTGATGGAGACTTCAACCCACGAAGGGTAACGGTTGCGCAGTCCACGGAGGGCTCCACCCACAAGGTAATGGTTGCGCGAGTCCACGGAGGGCTCCACCCACGAAGGGTCCACGAAGAGCAACCACCCACAAAGGGTCCACGAAGAAGCAACCTTGTCTATCCCACCATGGCCATCGCCCACAAAGGACTTGCCTCACTAGCGGTAGATCTTCACGAAGTAGGCGATCTCCCTGCCCTTACAAACTCCTTGTTCAACTCCACAATCCTTGTCGGAGGCTCCCAAGTGACACCTAGCCAATCTAGGAGACACCACTCTCCAAGAAGTAACAAATGGTGTGTAGGTAATGAACTCCTTGCTCTTGTGCTTCAAATGATAAGTCTCCCCAACACTCAAATCTCTCTCATAGGATTTGGATTTTGTGGAAAGAAGATTTGAGTGGAAAGCAACTTGGGAAGGCTAGAGATCAAGATTCATATGGTAGGAATGGAATATCTTGGTCTCAACACATGAGTAGGTGGTTCTCTCTCAGAACATATGAGTTGGAATTGTGTATGTGTTCTGATGGCTCTCTCCACGAATGAAGAGGAGGTGGAGGGGTATATATAGCCTCCACACAAAATCCAACCGTTACACACAGTTTTCCAATCTCGGTGGGACCGAATCAACAAACTCGGTCGGACCGAAAAGGTAAACCTAGTGACGTTAGAGATTTTCGGTGGGACTGACATGCAACTCGGTAGGACCGATATGGTTAGGGTTTGGGCATAACGTAATCTCGGTGAGACCGATTACACAAACTCGGTGAGACCGAGTTTGGTAATAAGCTAACTAGAGAGTTGGTCAGGTGAACTCGGTGGGACCGATTTGCTCTTTCGGTGAGACCGAGTGGAACTCGGTGAGACCGAAAAGTTACAAAGGGGAAACACTGAGTTTACATTGCAATCTCGGTGGGACCGATTCGCTCTTTCGGTGGGACCGAAAAGTTACGAAAGGGAAACAGAGAGTTTGCAATCCCATCTCGGTGAGACCGAGATCCCTATCGGTAGAACCTAATTGCTAGGGTTTGGCAGTGGCTTATGACAAGTGAAACTCGGTGGCGCCGGATAGAAATAATCGGTAGGACCGAGTTTGGCTTAGGGTTTAGGTCATATGTGGATATGGGAAAGTAGTTGAGGGTTTTGGAGCATATCACTAAGCACATGAAGCAAGAGGCTCATTAAGCAACACCTCATCCCTCCTTAATAGTATTGGCTTTTTGTAAAGACTCAATGTGATCTTGGATCACTAAAATATAAAATGAAGAGTCTTGAGCTTTTGAGCTTGAGCCAATCCTTTGTCCTTAGCATTTTGAGGGTTCCACTTTCACATCCATGCCATGCCAATCATTGAGCTTTCCTGAAATAGTCATCTTGGAATAGCATTAGCTCAATGAGCTATATGTTGTTATGAATTACCAAAACCACCTAGGGATAGTTGCACTTTCAATCTCCTCCTTTTTGGTAATTGATGACAACATATAGATCAAAGCTTCGACAAATGATAATAAGCATGAAATATATCGTCGCTTTGAGAAGTATGTGACAAGTAAGAGCTCCCCCTAAATTTGTGCATATTTAAAATTTGCTTTGGACTGCAAATGCACAAAGAGTTAGAGTCATGGGTTACTCTTCCATGTCACATACATCTTGGTGGAGCGCTTAAAATGATAAGAATGAAATACATGCACTCATCACCAAGAATAGTGAATGAGCACATAAGATAGATAAGATGATAATATTAAGCAAACATTAAGTGTAGCTTTTGATCAAACACATGATCATCAATGTCTCACAGATAATGACGTAGTATCTCACACAAAAGCAAACAAAGTTTGAAAAACCACCAAATAAAACAAAAGAGAATAAAAGCAACACTCTCTCTCGAAGCCTATGATCTATACATTTTCTCCCCCTTTGGCAACAAGTTACCAAAAAGTTCCTAGAAAATGCATAGTGCTAAGTCGACACTCAGGCTTGATCTTCAGGTGGTGGTGGAGTCCGGAGCACTCCAAGGACGAAGCCTTCTGTAGACGTGGTTGGAGTTGAGGCCTGAAGTGGACGCTGGAGCTGGTGGAACTGAGGCTGTAGCTGGTGCAGACGTGGTGGCTCTGGGGTCAGCAACTGGCACTGCAGACGACCTCGGACCTCGTGGCACTCTGGCAAAGGCATCAGTTGTAGTCTTGCCTCTCCTCTCCCGCATGTCATCCTGGAGCTGCTCCACTGCAATCTGAATCTCTGTCACTTTGACATCCAAGTCATAGAACTTTTGTTCCATGATCCTCTCTAAGCTTGCCTGGTTCTGAGTTAGGGTGGCTAGTCCTTGCTCAATCCGCAGGGTGGATGCAATCAAGTAACCAAGCTGCTCTTGTTTGGTTTTCAGGAAATATTCAGATGCCTCCTCTTGAGTAGGCATCTTGGCAGCTTTCTCCTTCCTCGCCTTCTCCTTCTTGGCTTGTGCTTGGGCAGATGATGGCTCATTCTCAGTCATGACCACTTGATTATCTTCAAAGTCTGGACGGATGGGCAGGTGTTCCTTGTCCAATAAGTATATGCCCGTGCCCATCTTAGAGTTGATGAGCTCCTGAATCTGTGGGGCATATCCACAGCTCCTCTTCTGGTCTGCTGCTGTCCTCTTGATTGTTTCAATCATAAGGCTCATGACTTTGAATTTCTGTGGCACGTCAAAGATATGAAGCAAGTTGATCGCGTGGCCCCTGATCATCTTGTGATCTCCAGACTTGGGCAATAGGGTGTGCCTAAGAATCCAGTTGATGGTTGGCAGCCCTGACAGAAGATAGTGTACTGAGCCAAACTTGAACGTATCAAGTGCTTCATTTGGAATCTCCTTGTACATGTTTGACATTGAGTTGTGGTCCATCTTCTTCTTGGCATAAATGTCCAAGTCATCGTCATGCTCTTCTGGGGCATTAATCAGCTGAGCCCATTCAGCAACTGTAGACTGGTACCTCGTACCCTCTGACATCCATACAATCCTGCCATCTGGATAGAAATGGGCTGTGGAGTAGAACTGCATGATGAGTTCCTCGTTCCACTTTGTGAGCTTCTGCCCAACAAAGTCCTCTACTCCACATGCCTTGAAGCTGTCCTGCACTCCAGGGTAGTACTCTTCGTTGTCCTTGATGTATTGCCAATCAACCCATCTCATATCACAGACAATTGGCTTCTTGTCTAGCAGCACTGTCTCATAAAAGTCTTGCTGCTCCTTGGTGTGAAACCTGTAGTCAACTGCAGTCCTTCTCCTTGAAGCATACGGGTCTGCTTCTCTCCACTTCCGGAGCCCTGAATCTCTCCTGAGTTTCATATCCTCAGCCACAGGATGAGCATCGTTGTGGTCTGGGATCTTGGGCTTGAGCTTTCTAAGAACATTCTCTTCTTCTTCTTCTGCAGCTTCAGGCACTGGGGCCTTGTTCTTCTCAGTAGCTGGGATGCTTCTTGTGTTCCTCTTTGGCTTTGGCTTTGGAGCTGGCTTGGCCTTGGAAGCAGCTGCCCCTGTTCTTATGGCATCACCCATCAGCTTGGGTGCCTTAGGTGCTGGTGCAGCTACCTCTTCTTCTTCCTCCTCATCTTCCATGATGGAAGCCTTGCCAAGCACTCTGGCTACAGTTTTCTTCACCCTTTCTTTCCTCTTCTTGCCTTCAGCAGCAACTGGCTCAATGGGAGTGGGCTTCTCAGTTGAAGCTCTGGCCTTTGACATAGGCTGCCTGCCTGCTGGCCTTTTGATCTTCATCCCTGGTTTTATGCCCTGTGCTGGCTCAACTCTCTTGGAAGTTGCTTCCTCTTCTGCCACATAATCCTCATTCTTCTGAGTCTGAGGTTCTCTTCTTTCTCTGTCTTGTGGCAGCTTTAGGCAGATTGCTAGGGGTGCTCCTGCTGCCATCATCTGAGGAACTTGAGGGACTAGTGCCCTCACTCATCTGCACTTGCTGCTCTGACAAGTTCTGGCTATCACTTTGGTCTGACATGATGCAAACTCTGACTGCTGACCCTGTGAATAGGTTATAGATGAGATAGAGTGGGAGCATCACAAAATGCAGAGATTTTTTAAAAAGAATATTCAAAAACTTTAGGTTTAGTTTCCCCACTGAAAGCATCTCTGGATCTATACCGATTTTCTAAACTTTGGTGATACCGAAGCAGTTTTGGCACCTAAACTAGTGAACTCGGTCAGACCGAGTCACAGTTCCGGTGGCACCGAGACTGCTAGGGTTTCACAGAGTTTCCAAAATCTGAGTCACACCGATAAGTAATTCTCGGTCAGACCGAGTCTCACTTGTGCAATGGCATAAGCAAATCGGTGGGACGAGTTTTTCACTCGGTGGGGTCCGAGATGGTTTCGCGACCTAACCCCCTAAATTTTCGAATTAAACCTAATCTACGAGTTTTATTTGACTGGATAGAAGTTTAACAAACGTGGCAAGAATCATGATGATCACAATGTGCTAAGAATCGGATTGGGGAATAGCACAAAGATCGAGTCCATACCCTAGTTCGGCGGAGACTCGCTACGGCGGCAACGGCGGGTTGAATTTCCATTGACGGTGACGGAGACCAGCGACTGGAGGCGGCTGGCGGCGAGGAGACGATCCGGAGACCAAGTTGGCAGAGCAGGCTATCGCGCGGGCGAAGGGGTTCGGAGAAATTTCCAAATTTTTGCCCGTGACTATATATAGCCCGACCCTGTCGGTGTGACCGAGTGGAACAACTCGGTGGCACCGAGATGCAAAACTGTATACAGTTGTTAAACTCGGTGTGACCGAAAGGTTCAAATCGGTTGCACCGAGATCGAAAACCTAGATCAACTTAATGATCTCGGTAGGACTGAAAGTGGGGTATCGGTCAGACCGAGAATCATAAAGAGGTTTTGGAAGTTTAAGTCTATGACGAATCGGGGACTCCGAGCGCTCCTCACACAGAGTGGTTCGAATCTGACTTGATCAAATTTTGTGATGTAGCATGAATAGAGTTTGAGACGAGAAAAGCATAGATAGCTAGAGGAGGTTCTTAGGCATTCTTGTCCATCCACTTGGCAAAAGAAGATAAAACCAAACAATCAAAACAACAAGTGGATGTCCTCGAATGAGTAAAATATGCAACCAGCATGCTCACACAATAAGATGGCAAATGAAATATGTGGCAAGGCATGCACAACCAATTCTAGCATCTATCAAGCAATTTGCGATGACTAGGTCATCTATATATGAGTATATTGACTTAGGAGTCAAGTGAGAACACTTGATCATAGGTCATACTCATCGTTTAAGCTCAAGTGGGGTTACCACTTTTACATAAAGCATTGTTGTGTTCACATCTTTAGAGTTGCTTTAGCTCAAGTCTTAGAGTAAAGCTCCCCCTAGATGTGATATCCCCCCTTAGAGGGATGAACTAACCTCGGGTTTTGTCGATGATGACTTCATGTAGATGTTGAAGATGTGGATGCTCAATGTTGATGTAGATCACTTGGAGCTATCCATTTGAGTGAATTGCACTTTCAATACCTACATGGGTTAGTCCCACAAGGAACAAACAAGGATATCCATAGACATAGAGTGATGCACACACAAGATGATGTCCATGAAAGCTTTTAGGTTACCTTGTCCCTTGTCTTACCAACAAGAGGGTTTGTGATCCTTGAACTAGTGCAAGATGTGGAAGTTGATTGCACTTGTTCTTGCCAAAATGATAAGAGTGAAGTATGTTGGCGGAGTCACCCTCAAGAACTCTCTAGTTCTTCTTCGGGATCCACACCATCTTGATGGGAATCCTCGGTGTTGTAGTTGTACTTGATGAAGTGGAACTTGAAGTAGTCTTGGGAATCCACTTGAAAAGGTCTTAGGAGCTTCTTCAAATGCATCAATTTCCTCTTGAAGCTTGTCCTTGCCTTTTTGCTTGTAGTCTTGTGGTGGAAGATCATCTTGAGCTTGTGTCCCTTTGAAAGAAGTAGGATCATACTTCTCTTGTTGAGGAACAAACTTCGTCTTGGGGTATTGATCTTCTTCCCACTCAACTCCATTGGCATTGAACTTTCGTTCAAAACCAACACCTTGATTCTTCCGGTGCCTTCCTTGCTTGCGTACAATTTCCTCGAACTGCTTACTCCCGGTAAGGCTCTTGTAAACACCTTTCTCTATGATTCCCTTCAATAAGCTATTTTCTTGCTCAAGTGTAACTTGGCTAAGAGAATCATTAGTGGAATCAAGAGAACTACTAGAAGCAACAATATTGGATTTAGGATGATTATTGTTACTACTAGAAGAATCTTTCTTGTTCTTGTTATTAAACTTGACTTGAGGCATGTAAGTGGATAAGAGTAAACGCTTGGCAATGTAAGAAGAACTTTTCTTGCGAAGATCATCATTGATTGCCTTTAAGAACTCATGCTCTTGCTCAAGATTGAGCTTCTCAAAACCTAATTTCTCATGAGTCCTTAAAAGTTCTCAATGATCTCCTAAGATAGTTTCACGAGCTAACTTAAGAGTGTTTAGTTCTTTAGTTAGAGACTCAATCTTCTCCTTATCATTGTCATTCATTTCATCTTAATTAGCATGATTAATTGACGTTTCATCATAGTATTCATCACTATAGTTGTCAACAAGTAAATCATCATCACCTAACAAGTCATCTTCATCACTATTGAAATCAACATACTCGGGGTGTGATACCTTTGGACATTTGGCCATGAAGCATCTTCCAATTCCTTCATTTGGTGAATCAAATATGTCGTAGGAGTTGGTTGACACAAGTGCTAGACCGGCAACACCTTCATCTTGAGTATATTCGGAGTCGGAGTGATAGCTTCTCTCGGAGTCATTGTCGGAGTCGGAGCCGGGTACCCATTCACCAACATGAGCTTGATGTCTTCATTTTGTGTAGCTCCTTGATGACTTGTCCTTCCTTTTCGAATCCTTGCTTCTCAGAGAGGGACTTCGTTCATATTGATCATCCCTACTCCTTCTTTCCCTTGATGGTGATTCTTCTCTTCTACTTCTTTTGGGAGAATCTTCTCTTCTCTTGTGGGGAGTTGTACACTCATTGGAGTAGTGTCCGGGTCTTCCACAATTGTAGCAGTTTCGCTCTCGACTAGAAGATCTTTTGTCATTGTAGGACCTTGACTTGGAACTTCTCTCTTTGCTTCTATTCTTGTAGAACTTGTTGAAGTTCTTCACCATTAGGCTCAATTCTTCATTGAAGGTTTGTTTCTCACTCGATGATGTGGGGCTTCACATGAGGCTTTGTAAGCACCACTTGACTTGTTATGGAGCTCCTCCTTATCCTTGAGTGACATCTCATGAGCAACAATTCTTCCAATCACCTCCGTTGGCTTGAGATCTTTGTAATTGGGCATCATTTGGATCAATGTGCACACGGTATCATATTTTCCATCCAAGGCTCTTAGAATCTTCTTGATGATGAATCTATCGGTCATCTCTTCACTTCCTAAGCCGGCAATCTCATTTGTGATGAGAGCAAGCCTAGAGTACATTTCAGCGACACCTTCACCATCCTTCATTTTGAACTTGTCAAGTTGACTTTGAAGCACATCCAACTTGGATTCCTTGACGGAGTCGGTACCTTCGTGCATATCAATCAAAGTGTCCCAAATTTCCTTTGCATTCTCAAGACGGCTAATTTTGTTGAATTCTTCGGGGCACAATCCGTTGAAGAGAATATCACAAGCTTGAGCATTGTATTGCAACATCTTCAACTCATCCGCGGTAGCTTCACGGTTTGGTTCTCTCCCATCAAAGAAGTCACCTTGCAAACCAACACACACAATAGCCCAAACAGCGGGGTTATGTCCAAGAATATGCATTTTCATTTTATGCTTCCAACTAGCAAAATTAGTACCATCAAAGTAAGGACCTCTACGGTGATAATTTCCCTCGCTAGACGCCATACTCTCCTAGGTTGTGAAACCAACGCTATGACCACCAAAAGCTATGGAGATCAAAGCAAATGGAGACCAAAGCTCTGATACCACTTGTAGGATCGAAAGTATGTCTAGAGGGGGGGTGATTAGACTACTTGACCAAATAAAAACTTAACCTTTTCCCAATTTTAGTTCTTGGCAGATTTTAGCTATTGTAGGACAAGTCAAGCAATCATCACACAATTCAAGCAAGCATGCAAAGAGTATATTGGCAGCGGAAAGTAAAGCATGCAACTTGCAAGAATGTAAAGGGAAGGGTTTGGAGAATTCAAACGCAATTGGAGACACGGATGTTTTTCCCGTGGTTCGGATAGGTGGTGCTATCCTACATCCACGTTGATGGAGACTTCAACCCACGAAGGGTAACGGTTGCGCGAGTCCACGGAGGGCTCCACCCACGAAGGGTCCACGAAGAAGCAACCTTGTCTATCCCACCATGGCCATCGCCCACGAAGGACTTGCCTCACTAGCAGTAGATCTTCACAAAGTAGGCGTCTCCTTGCCCTTACAAACTCCTTGGTTCAACTCCACAATCTTGTCGGAGGCTCCCAAGTGACACCTAGCCAATCTAGGAGACACCACTCTCCAAGAAGTAACAAATGGTGTGTAGGTAATGAACTCCTTGCTCTTTTGCTTCAAATGATAGTCTCCCCAACACTCAAATCTCTCTCATAGGATTTGGATTTTATGGAAAGAAGATTTGAGTGGAAAGAAACTTGGGGAAGGCTAGAGATCAAGATTCATATGGTAGGAATGGAATATCTTGGTCTCAACACATGAGTAGGTGGTTCTCTCTCAGAACATATGAGTTGGAATTGTGTATGTGTTCTGATGGCTCTCTCCATGAATGAAGAGGAGGTGGAGGGGTATATATAGCCTCCACACAAAATCCAACCGTTACACACAGTTTTCCAATCTCGGTGGGACCGAATCAACAAACTCGGTCGGACCGAAAAGGTAAACCTAGTGACCGTTAGAGATTTTCGGTGGGACTGACATGCAACTCGGTAGGACCGATATGGTTAGGGTTTGGGCATAACGTAATCTCGGTGAGACCGATTACACAAACTCGGTGAGACCGAGTTGTAATAAGCTAACCAGAGAGTTGGTCAGGTAAACTCGGTGGGACCGATTTGCTATTCCAGTGAGACCTAAAAGTTACAAAAAGGAAACAGAGAGTTCACATTGCAATCTCGGTGGGACCGATTCGCTCTTTCGATGGGACCGAAAAGTTACGAAAGGGAAACAGAGAGTTTGCAATCCCATCTCGGTGAGACCGAGATCCCTATCGGTAGGACCGAATTGCTAGGGTTTGGCAGTGGCTTATGACATATGAAACTCGGTGGCGCCGGATAGAAAGAATCGGTATGACCGAGTTTGGCTTGGGGGTTAGGTCATTTGTGGATATGGGAAAGTAGTTGAGGATTTTGGAGCATATCACTAAGCACATGAAGCAAGAGGCTCATTAAGCAACACCTCATCCCTCCTTGATAGTATTTGCTTTTCCTAAAGACTCAATGTGATCTTGGATCACTAAAATATAAAATGAAGAGTCTTGAACTTTTGAGCTTGAGCCAATCCTTTGTCCTTAGCATTTTGAGGGTTCCACTTTCACATCCATGCCATGCCAATCATTGAGCTTTCCTGAAATAATCACCTTGGAATAGCATTAGCTCAATGAGCTATATGTTGTTATGAATTACCAAAACCACCTAGGGATAGTTGCACTTTCAGACGACACGCACAAACACCATTCTGGATCCTCATCTCTCCTCATGTCCGCATGTGTATCTCACACACTCACTCTCTAATTATGTATATGTGTCTCCACGTTACACAACACAAAGCCCCATGTACATGTCTCTCTCTATCCTCCACACACATAGACACAAAGAATCTGTTATCATTGCCTCAGTCTCTAACATATCACACACACACTCTCTCTCTCTCTCGCAAACACGCTCAACAAGGGTTTCCCCGTGAATAACTTACCGTCTATTCATCAACAGTCGTGGCAGTACGGCGAACACGAGACATGAAAAAGAATAAATCTACACGTGCTTAGACCACCTAGTATGACTACTAGGACTAGAGCAAGCCAAAAAGCGCGCCGCCGTCACCCCCTCCTTGTCGGCGACGGGAAAATCTTTGTTTTACACAGTCGAGAAGTCATTGTGCTAAGGCCCACATGCCGAGGCGTTGAATAGAATGTAGATGCTAGTTTATGGAAAGCAAGTATCGATAATACGTTTGTATCTCCATACTTATATTTCTTCTCTTATAAAAAACCGAGTTGGTGATGATGGTACGTGTGCCATCTTGCAATATAGACTGTCCGATCTATATCATGGAAATTAAACTAAAAGATACCCGCACCCCTCTCCACATTTGCAGACAAGGCCTTCCCTCGTTCATCCTTATCTCCAACAAACCTCATTGTTGAGCAATTAAGAAAGGAAGCCTCTGGAACAAACTGGCCTGGTGGCCGCTGCCGGCGTCGTCAATCCCCATGCCTCCGCTCAGTCCGACCACCAACCACCACGCCCCACTCCTCTTCACCTTATCTCTATTTCTCGAGATATCATTAGTTTTTACACATGGGATTACTCCCGCATGGGTCAATCACAACAAGTGTTTTATAAAAAATGCATCTTGATGTTCCGTGCAATGCACGAATCTTGCTAGTACTCCTACAGAAGACTAAGTTGGTGATGATGGTGTGTCTGCCATCCGTCATTTGTGACCATTAGATCTACATCTAACGACTGTGAGGTAAGTTGTTGCCTTTTCTCACCAACATCCCACTTGTCTACCAATTTGCAGAAAAACCCATAATTAGTATCTTAAAACCAACCACATCCCTCCCTGACCTCACCAAAACAGCCCAAGGAATATATTCTAATTGAAACATAATATATCTCTAGTGACATATGTATATCAAAATTAGAGTGTTTTGTACCAAGTTTGTGAATAAGTATTATTCTAATTATGATTCGTTGCAACGGACATGAACATTGCTAGTATTTCCAACCATGCATTTCCCATAGTTTCGAGTTTTCCATCAAGATATTAGTCACTCATGGTTGATATTTACTTTCAATCATGTACACATATGCACTATGTAACTAGCCTTGCTTATTGGCTTCCAAAGCTTAACTTTCACTCCTACTTACAATATGTAGAGTATTTAACAAAAAACTACCACTTTCAACCAGCCCTAGGAAGAATCTATTGTACAAAAAATAGCAAAAACATACCCAAAATT
Source organism: Triticum urartu (assembly GCF_003073215.2). Classification (NCBI taxonomy): domain Eukaryota; kingdom Viridiplantae; phylum Streptophyta; class Magnoliopsida; order Poales; family Poaceae; genus Triticum; species Triticum urartu. The sequence goes on along the minus strand of NW_024112218.1, from coordinate 30,051 downwards.
TCTTAATCCATGCCAAAAACTACTACCTAGTACTCCCTCCGTCCCATAATGTAAGATGTTTTTGCAAGCTAGTTTAGCTTGCAAAAACATCTTATATTATGGGACAGAGGGAGTACCGATTAGGTTAGTTTAAACCCATTTATGACAGGGTTGGCCCACACGTCCGTGCTGACGAGGCAGCTTAAACCAACACATTTTGTTTGACCGTTGACACGAGGGACCCACATCTGACCTTCTATCCTGTTATTCCCCCTCAAATCATTATTTTTCCTGAACATTACTTCAAACAGTACTGATGCGTGTTTGGCGGTGGCACCGGTGATGAGCGAGTTGGCCGCCGCTCCGCCGGACGGGCCGGACGCTGCGTCGGCCTCCACACGGGTTAGTAGGCTGGCCCGAGCATGACTCACGAGCGAGCAAGCCGCCGTGCTGGCCTTCGCTTGAGCTAGATGGCTGGCCTTAGCGCGGCGCACGTGAGCAAGCTGCCACAACCGTCGTGCAAATCTAGCTAGAAAAATTGCAGACAAGCAGCTGGACGGAGCTATCTTGGCTAGAGCTAGCGGCCGTGAGCGCCGAACGGAGCTGGCATCCGGGCTGCCGCAAGATGGGCTCCGCACAGCCGGCGGTTTTGACCCCACCTTCAGCTGGCGGCGGTAGCTGCGTGCCTACGTCCCATGGCCGAGGATGACTAGGTGGATGGGCCGGAGGTAGGAGGTCACTCGGGGATTTTTGTGCAGACTGACATGTAGGTCCCACAAGTCATAACGCCCGGTCGAATAGAAGGCGTTGACTTAATGGGTGACATGGGCCCTGTTTGGATACTCTAAGTCAGAGGTTAGAGTTAGATTCTAACCCTGAACTAACTCTCACCAAAGTGATGTTTGGATGGTAGGGTTAGATTGACAACAAATGTATCAAAACAGGGCCATGGGTTGAAACGTGCCTATAACGACCCTTTGTAGAGTAATCGTTTCTTGGTAGGGATTGTTGGTAAGATCATGTACAATGGTTGATAAGGTAGTCTTATCTTAAGTCTGCCACGTATGCAAGTGGTACTCCCTCCGTCTAGGTGAGTAAGTCATCTTAGGTTGTGCACCGTGACCAAGGAGGAGAGAAAAACGAGAGACCTTAATGTTTATTTACTAATTAATATCATTGCATGCAATGAACTAACCACTTCATGTTGTATTTGGTAGTCTCAAGTCATTAAAAGCATGCACGCCCCTCATCTCTTATTGGTTGATATGTGAAGAAACAAAAAATGAGGTAGAAGTTAATGCACCGCGCCTAAGTGTTTTGGGATTATTTGGTTTTCGTAAGATGACTTACACACCTAGACGGAGGGAGTAGAAGTTTCTTCGCATTATTAGTGGTTTATTGCATTATTAGGGGTTTCTTGTAAGGAACAATGTACTACTAGCGACAAAAGGAGATTCTAGGTTGCGTTGTACTCCAACGAGTACTACTAGTGGTCACTGGAGTGTATACCTCGTTTTGTGGGTTCGATCCCGGCCGAACGCACGGCGGCCTTTTTTTAATAGTAACTTCACCGCGAGCCAATATTTTACACGGGTAGTTTGAGTTTTGAAGTCAAACGGACGTGCAGCACCACAATCTAGGTGCACTGGATAGCCTAGACACGTGAACGGGTTTTCCTTCACCCCCTAGCATCTCGTGGCTCGCGTGCTCACCCTAGCCACAAATCGCTTGCAGCTTCCTCATCAGCTAGTAGCATATTTAAACTAGCGCCTCCCAATTAAGCCCGAGGAGCCGGAAAAGCCTGGCGGGGCATTGGGAACTGTGCAATATGGCTCTATACGTAAAGTGCTCTACTACTAATCTGTAGCTTGTGGTGTTGCACGCATGGACTTCACACCATTATCGGCTCTACTATAAAAGAAATTCCTCTTGACGTGTTTTTTTGAAACAGAGGCAAAAGCTTTGCTTCATCTCATTCATAAAGAAGGAACTACTAACAAAGTTCGACGAGATCCATTACACCTCCACAAATGGAAGCAAAATCCTAGTATCGCTATATCAAATAACTCAAATGTTCTGCTCCCGCAGTAACCATCGCTGATAAACGGGATGCTAGCGTGTGGGTGAGAGGAGCAGCTGAATCGGCCAGCTACGTGAGAGGAGCGGCTGAATAGAGCACCGAGAGTACCCACCAGGCCACTACGTAGGTGTACATTCCCTGCATTGATATACATCGATGGTTCTAGAGAACAGTACGTAGTACCTTCCACTTCCAACTATAGTTCCTTGGCCCTGAGATTCAAGAGTTCAAAACTGGTGCACTATACTAGATGTACAGTACATCGCACTACTAGTTGAGAAACTAGTACTAGTACTGCTATAGTATGAGTACTTACTCCTCCGTCACATAATGTAAGACGTTTTTTGACACTAGTTGGCGTGTACAAAAAATAGCAAAACATACCCAAAATTTCTTAATCCACGCCAAAAACTACTAGCTAGTGCCAAAATTTTCTTACTAGTGCTATTATTTACAGTATAATGCAATCCCATAACGTCCCATAATGCTAGTACTAGTAGTAAATAATAGCCTCACCCCTTCGCTAAGGAACGATCTACAGTTGGAAGGGACGAGGCCCTGCGGTTACTACGCTCTTATCTCCTCCTCGCTAGTTCCCCTCCCCCCGAAGAGAAGGCAGTTCGTCGCTGCTCCCATGGATTCGCCAGGCGGTTCTCCTCCTCATTGGGGCTGAGAAACCTAGGACGATGATCCTCTGGGATAAATCGCACGCCGCTTCGATGTCCTCACCGTTGCAAGACTCGGTGCTTCCTGCAACAACTTTTTCAAGACGGTGCTTAAAAAGGCTTAGGAAAAGGCCATGGTTGTTGGTCTTCCATGCGTCCTCTAGGAGATGGTTCTTCTATGGGACAATCCTTCGAACAGTCCACCGCTCCCTGGACATGGTTGCACGTTGACTCCGCTAGAGTTGCCGACGTTGGTAGGTAGTCAGATTTTCTCTGGAGCAGGTCAATAATGGAGTTTGATCATGTAGTACTTTGTTATTCCATTTCCATCCCGTAATTTCTCCGCTGCCCACCATCTTATATATAGGTCTAGGTCGGTGCCAACGAAGATTGGCCTGCATACCTCCGACCGGATACCACCATCATTTTGCACAACATCCACAGCAGTGCGGCCGTTCGGGTAGACCCCTTCTCCACCATTGGGATCAGCCTTCCGGACTGGCTGGGCTTGAATACGTACGATGATGCCTACATGAGATTGAAGAAGATAGCAATTGCGGACCCACCGACAAAGCGACGCGGCTACGACGATTACTATCTCATCACGGTGTTCGACATAAGGATTGCCATCAATGCAGGAGGCAGTAATGGCAGAGGCTGGCGCATGTTGGCGGCGGCAGATTTGTACCCCTACACGTTCGAAGACGTCGTGCGCCATCTTGGCCGCATCTTCGCGATGACAAGCGAGGGGACTTGTTTCATCTAGTTGCCATCCTACGGTACAGGAGATTACAAACGGAATGCACAAACCATCATTTGCATCCCTAACGGTACTCCATTATTTTGCAGGGACCAGTCATCCCGCGATCAAAATAAGATCGTTGATCCTGGATGTGCATTTGCATCCGCGATTCGGTCGAACCTGGAACCTTGTAGATGACTTTGGCATATTGGGATCAGCTTTCTTAGCAGTCATTACCGTACCACTGATGTGCAACATGGTCACACAATCTACCACGATCAGACCATCACCATCTACCTAGGTATTCCATTTTTAACCCTCTCGCCTTCTCTTTCATTGTTGTAGTAGTACTCTACTTACGTACTAGTAGGAGAACTTTTTACCTTGGAAGACACGTATAGCTAGCTAGGCCCTTGAAGACTTGAACCCACTAGCTGCCACCATTTTTGTTTTTCCATGTGTCACTATCTCATCCATGTAGCCAATAGTGGCTATATATAATAAGCCGGTTATTTTACTTCCTCTATACCGGAGTAGTACTATTTGCTGCATAGTATTACTGACCGCCATATTTGAGCACAACATTATTATGCATGGACCTTGACTATGTACGTCACCATGTGTCCAGATCTGAGATGCCGCATGTACCAGATGAACGGCGTCGAGTTCGACCCCCCCGATGCTACGTGGGTGCCGAGGAACACTCTTGGAGAGTACTCGCTTTTCATTGGGGACAGCTACCCCATTGTGAAGAGGATGCCACCTTCCGTGCACGACATGGAAGGCCTACCATTCATGAAGCATGGTTGTGTCTTCAGTGCGCACCGCTGGATGAATGACATGCTGGGACACGCTATCCCTGATTTATGCCACTTCAGCTTGGATGAGGCTCCATTTGTGGAACTGGACTAGAAAGCTGTGACAATGATTCTCGTTGCCCACCGCTATGGATCGTGCCATCCATGAAGAACACCTAGGACTGGAACCTGGAGGAGGACATGTAGCCCATCTATAACGTGTAAGTGGAGTACGGTAAATTGTGAACGGTAGCGCTGTGAATATATGTAGACTAGTCATGCACAAATTTATCACATGAAGTTGGAGATGAACTTGTGTGGCATACTGGCATTTGTCCTTTAGAATTTATTACTAGTAAATGTGTTATGTGTACGTGCAACTTGTGTGGTTGTTGCACGGGCTCCAACACGCTCTTTGAGAAAAAAGGTGGCACAGCTTTGGATATACGTGACGTGGCGGCATCATACAGTAGCATCGTTCGCTATAGTTGTAGTACACTCCTACTAGGACGACAACTCCTATAAAACCTTGCGCTTGGCTCTTTGCCTCTTCGGGAGGTTCAACAGTTCGTACTCGTGTGAACCTTGCACTTGGCTCTTCGCCTCTTCGGAAGGTCCAACAATGATGATACTACAGTACAATAGGCTTCTGGCAATCTGACACCGATTGAACTGGTGCACGTCCACCGCGAGGGCGAGGGGGAGGGAGAGGGCGCTGTAGTCAAAACCCTCTCCTCGTCTTCCGAACCACCGCGCGCGTGGGCGAGGGAGAGGCGTAGTAAGCAAGCTTCTCCTCGTTCGGCGAGTTGACGGAACACATCAATGCAGTACTAGTACTAGTCCATATTGTGTCCTTTCCGGTTAAATGGCTTAATTTGAAATGAAAAATATTGGCGGTCAATGTATGTAACAATACGCTCTTTACGACCACTATGTATAGTTTTGCGGTGATTATACGATCACTAGCTCATCGTAGAGCACCGTATTGCACCCTACTGACCGGCCACATAGTCGACGTGGCACTTTGTTGACTGGTTAAACTGTCACCTGGTTTCTGGGTCCCACCTGTCAGTTGGAGAGCAAAGAAATCAGTTAAACAAAACTTTACGCAGGCGCGATAGGAGTCCAACCCTTTGCGCTGCAACCACCCTGGCTATGTATGTGAGTGCATGCACGTGTACTCCCTCGGTCTTCCAAAAAAGAATGTACATCGGCTAAAAAACAAAGAGTGTAGTATACATCTACACTTCCAATGCATTTAGCCTTTAATCTAAATCAATATTGATTGACTAATGCACCAACTTGTGCTCTAGGTATAGGCTACATGTCTATCGTTAATTACAGCACGCAACGACCTTCATTTACTCTTATTCTGTCAATGGTCACATGCACACATAAGTCTGCTACTTTTGGGTGTTAATTATGCCATGGTCAATGTGTAAATCTCTAAATGTACGGTCTTTCATAGACGTAGGGAGTAGGTTGAGCACTTGAGCATGAGCGTGTGTGTTGCGTCGTGTGCTATGTGTCGCATGGGTGCGTGAGTGTGGCATGCGTCCATGTGTACGTGTGAGTGTTGCACGTTGCATGCATGCATGCAGGCTTACTCCCTCCCATTGACATGTTCATATTTCAAGCTTCCTCTGTTCCCTCCATAGTGTGACTCCCTCTATTACCAAATACGGAGTAAAATCCTCCCTCTATTCCCAAATACGGAGTATTATCTTTCTAGAGATTTCAACAAGTGACTACGTACGAAGCAAAATGAGTGAAGTGAGCATAGAGGCATAGGGATAATGTAGAAAGGAAGTCTTCGCGATCCATTATTCCCCATCTTGGTCAGAGAGAACTATTCAACTAGTCTTCGCAGTGAAGTGACAATACACGCTGCAGCAGATGGGACACTTAATTAATAAGCTGAACCAGCGTGTTGGTGTTAATAAATCAGCCTTACCCAGTACTTCCATCATGTTTGCCAGTAGAGCATGCTTCTGTCCTCCATTAACTAACATATGGGCCCTCTTGTGGTAGACCCACATGTCATCGGTGTAACTATTTACACTCCGAAGGACGGTATATCCTGGTAGTAGTAGTAGAATTGATATTTAACGCACTTTCTTCCCCATCTTCCACTCTTCTTCCTCCTCTCTTCTTCTTCCTCCTCTCTTCCCCATCGTCGGTCGCACACCATTTCCCCCCGCTCACTGCTCGCCCGCCCACGCTATCTTCCTTGGTAGCTCGTGCGTACCATATCCCCCCGCTCACTTGCTCGGCCACACGAGGAGAAGCTTCTTTGCTTGCCCGCCCGAAATCCACTTCCCCACAGGCTTGCAGCACCGAAAACCCCAATGGCAGAACCGAGTGACACGCAGAGCCAGTGATTGGAATTCCCTACCCGATGTTCTCTTGGAGCAGATCTGTAATCATATGGACCTACTCAGCACCGTCCGTCTGGCCGCATGCGGGTGCCTTTGTACCGTCTACTCATCTGCAACCGCCGGCTCTTTTTAAGACACCCTGCTTGCTGATGCCTGATCCTCGCAGGTGGCCCAGACACCGACTTGACGATCCTACGGAGGTTGTCATGGGTGCCCCTCGACATGCTACCACTACTCGTCCACCTGTCCTTCATGCGCGGCCACTACTAGGCGGGCATGAAGGTCAACTGGATCGTCCTCATCCACCAATCCGGTAGTCCGTGGCGTCTCGTGGATATCTACACCCAGCGAGAGATCACCCTTCCATCGTTGGATACCGCCGCCGTCGAGCCTCACGGCCCGCCAGACACTCCTACCTACTACGCACGAGACGCGTCAAGCTTTTGGCTCGAGCTCTGTTTGCTGAAAGTTGTAATCTGTGAAGTGCCCACACCATCAGAAGACTACATGGATTACAAGCTCATTGGCTTGTTCAACAGGGGATTAGTCTATCTAGAATCCGGTCGCCATACATGGTTATGGCTCATCGTCAATCCTGTTGAGGCAACATTTATGTCTGATGCTATAGTGCATGATGGCATCGTTTACATGGTCGACGCACAGATTGGCTGCCTATAATGGTGGAATCTATCGTCGTGTAATTGTTTTATCTCATCTCATCTTTACCTTATGAATACGACTGCCTGTTCATTATTACAAATTTAGAATAGATACCATGTCTATAACCACATCATTGCTATATGTTCCTCTCATTTCCTAGATTATGACCACACATGTTATTGTTAGAGTTGATATGAGAACAATTGGCATCTAATGATTGTTAGAATAGATATTATGAGCATAACATCATGATTGCTATATGTTACTCTCATTTCCAAGATTTTTATAACAACGCATGTTATTGCTTAGAGTTGATATGAGAATAGTAGTAGTAAGTGCTATGGTAGAATATGAGTAGGCTCTGTCATAGCTGTTTTCCTCTAATTGTTACATGATGTTTGAAATATCACATATTGCTAGAATATGAAATCCATTGGCTTATTTTTTTAACTTGGGGTATGATTATGACCACGACATTGCAATTCTCTATCTATGATATGTGTCACTGTTATAATAATCTTAATTCCACACAGACTCTGAACATGTTTTTTAATTTTTGTCCTTTTGGTCTCCAATTTGAATTGATGCAGCAGATGCTAATGCGCTGGCCTTCATGATTCCAGGACCTGGAATCATACTAGCCGATGGGTGGTGGTTTATCGCTCGTTCAGCTGACGGCGGTCATTTGATGCACATTCACACGTACCAAATTGACCAAACCATTACATCAAACCACATGAAGTACAATGCCTGGGGCATTCATGACATTGATGGCTATGGCTGCTTCGTGTTCGAGAAAGATCTCAGCTCCGTTGGGCCAGGCGTATTCAACTAGAGGCGAGTTTATAGCCTCGGCAACCACTCCATCTTCCTTGTTGCCAGATAATCTTCGATGTGTGAAAGGCATCAAGCTTCCATGCGATGGATGCCTTTTGCAAACCCGACATGCAGCGATGTGGTTCATGCCAACAGAAAATATGCACAACTTGATTCGTACTGATATCTAGACTGAGCCATGTATTCTGCTGCTGTAGCACGACCCTCTTTTGTTGGATATTATGTACTGTTGTTAGTTTGAAGCACTCCTCTGGTTTGAAGGATAGATACCTTTCTGGGATCAAGTGCATCCTAACTCACCTGCGCAGGATGTACTGATAATGATGATGGAGATTTGTGCAGTATATATATATATCAAGGCTTCAAGTGCGTACTTGTTAGTTAAACCTATGTAAAATGTGACACTAAATACGACTAGTAAGTAGTACAGTAGCAGTACTAGTATACGTCGGTCAAATTATTCATCATGTCCACACATTGAATTGACGTGACAACACGCTGCGCGTGAGGTGACACAAGAATCCCGGCGTGTTCGGGTATTCTGGACTTCAGATTTGGAGTACCACTTATCTGTCGAAATCTTTCATCATTCACTTAAAACAGTCGATTGATCATACATTGAGTACCATATAACTGGAATTAACCGATGCAAGTCGAAGAAGGATTGGCCGGTGCTGCCGGCTGGCGTCAAGTTCGATCCCACGGATCAGGAGCTGATCGAGCACCTTGAGGCCAAAGTGAGTGCTGACAGCGCGAGATCTCACCCTCTCATCGATTTGTTCATACCAACCATCGACAGCGAGCACGGCATATGCTACACCCATCCTAAGAAACTTCCAGGTAAGACACCGATCGGCCGTCTACTTGCACAAACATATTCCTTTGTTTATAGCTCTATTTTTCTTTTTAGACGCAGACCTGGTGAAGCAATTACAATTTGACAGTTAATAAAAAGTGAAACAAGTGACTGCAACATGCCAAAGATGTTATGAAAATGCCAACTACGTACACTAAAACCTGTATTCGACAATACTGCAGGTATCACACTGAGTGGCCTAAGCAAGCATTTCTTCCAGCGCAATTCCAGGGCGTTCAAAAGGGGCACGTGGACTGCGTCGCAAGATACAGTCGGAGTGCGGCATGCACGCGATGTGGCACAAGACCGGCAATACCTTGCCGGTGATGGTCAACGGCCAGACGGGCAGCAAAAAAGGTTCTGGTGCTGCACACCAACAAGAACTTCGACCAGCAGAGGACCAACTGGGTGATGCACCAGTACCACCTCGGGGACCTGGAGCAAGAGAAGGAGCGGGAGCTGGTCCTCTGCAAGATTTTCTACCAGACGAACACTAGGGCCAGGAGTAAAAAGATTATAAGTTAGTTTGGTATTGGTACTTGTACTACCTTGTCGTCCGCAAGTTGGTATTGTTGTTAACGATCTTTTGGTATGAACTTGCATTTGCTTCCAACCATCATGCCGAGGGTCGACGTGGATATAAAGCTGAATCATTTGTTTCGAAACGAATTTTCAGGCACCTGATTTTTATTTGATGGGTAGCATAAGCACCTGCCGTTCGAATTCCCAGTTCTCCAAATTTTTCGAAACAAGTGCATGCATCTTATTATCACGATGAAAAAACAATATCCCTGCTGCATCCCAGTTATCAGTCTGTACTTGCAGAATTCTCTCGTTTATTGAGCACGTATATTGTTTTTTCAGGTCGAGCAAGTTTCAACTGGGCTGTAGACTGCCCAGGCTTGGTTTTGTTTTTAACAGGCCCAGCCCATGACGACAACGGGGCACAAAGATCCAGCAGGTATCTACTGGCCTCTGGCCCGCCAGTTAGTTATATTTTGTCTTACAACATCCGCAGGCAGTTTTTTTACTGAATCAAACACACAGCCCAGTTCTATTTTCCTCTTGAAACGCATGTCCTACATCCGTTTTCTAATCTCTACCTATAGTTTTACTAGTTCATATACACGTATCATTATATTGAAAACATAAAATTCCCTTTTCATATTTACATCCTTATTTTTGTTGTTGTTTTCCCTCCCAGCGCTGATTTTTTTACCACTGGTTTTCCCTTAAACCAACTCAATTGTCCCACGTCTTATTTGCTTACAAAAACAAAACGATTTTTTGGCAAATCAATAAGTTCTTAAAAAATGTTTATCATTTCGGGATTACAAAAGTTCGGACTCCACCGAAATATGCAAAATAAGGTTGAACTTTTTGACCGTGGTCCTGGGCAGAAAATGGGCTGTAATAAATTACTTAAGAATTAGCAAATGGGCTGCAAATTATTAAAAAATAGCAAATGGGCTCTATGTTGTCTGCCACAGATTTGGAGGCTGACTTGTGGGCCTACTAAGTTCATGCGTACACAAGGTTTCTCAAAAAAGAAACTTAGTCAACAATCGACTCTACCAGCGTCAGACCGTTAGATGTCAATCTAACGGCAATCGTGCTTCTTCAGTCTCTGATCTTCTGTCCCAGCCGCCCAAACCAGCGCCATTGGAACCGCCTGCTCCCGCCTCCCATGGTTGGCTATTCTGTCGGGCAGGCCTCACGGCCCCATCATATACTCGCATCCCTGGCCTGTCTATCCATCTACTCACCCACACCTCCTGTTATTTTCCGGCGACGGCAGTCGAACCAGTCAACCCTCGTACTCTCCACCGCATGGGCAGCCACTGCCGTGTCTTCCCCAGCTCTGTGTCGTTCCCTTTGTAGGCCTCGCCGTCGTCCACCGCCCTGGTGCTCTCGGCGCGTCATGGCCAATGTGGTCAACGAACGACATCCATCGGAGGTAGACTGTATGTGGGGAGGCTGACAGCTGGGTCCATGGCCGCACACAAGGAAATGCTTCCTTATTACGCGCAAAATAATGATTCCTCCACTTGACATCTGGGACCCGTCGGAAGGGCCTCTGTATTTCGCGAAAAAAATGTTCCCTCCGCTGACAGGTCAGACCCACCAACTATATCTTCGCATGGAAGGAAGTGCCTCCTTATTGCGCACAAAAAAATGAATACCCCCTGCCAGCTGGGACCCACCATAGTGGGAGGCTAACTTGTGGGCCAACTATACTGACGGGGACGGAGGGCTTTGTGAACTTAGTCAATATATGAATGATTCTAGCTCCAGTGACCGTACCATGTCCATCCAACGGCCGTAGTGCTTCTTCAACCTCTGGTCTTCTTGCTCAAGCCGCCCAAACCAGCGTCGGTCGTGCCGCGTGCTCCTGCCTCCCGTGGCGGCTGTGATGCCGGAGGCCTCACCGCCCCCTACTACTCCCACCGCTGGCCAGGCCATCCCTCTACTCACCCACACCCCCTGTTATTCTGCGGCGACGGCAGCCTCACACCGCAGCCGAACAGTGAACCCTCGTACTCCTCTCCGCGTGGGCATCCACTGCCGCGTCTTCCCCGGCTCCGCGTCGTCCCCTTCCTAGGCCTCGCCGTCGTCCACCGCCTGGTGCTCTCGGCGGCGTGGTCAACATGGAACCGACTTCCATCGGACAAGTACTGTACGTGGAGAGGCTGACAGCTGGGTCCACGGCCGCAGCAAGGAAGTGCCTCCTTATTACGTGCAAAATAATTATTCCTCCACCTAACAGCGGGACCCACCGGACGGGCCACCGTATAAAAAACGTTTCCCCCTGACTGCTGACCCACCAGCTACATCTTCACACGCAAGGAAGTGCGTCTGGGCAAAAAAACGATTCGCCCCCCTGACTACTGGGACCCACCAGCATATCTTCGCACGCAAGGAAGTGCCTGACAGTCGGACCCACCAGGTCGAAGTGTACGTAGTGTTGTCATTCTGGTCGCGGACGTGTATGTACATAGTGGTCAATGTAGAGCGTGCACGTGTCGTAGTAGAGGTGTGCATGTAGCATGTACATGTACGTACGACGGCCAGTGTGCAAGAAACAAAATACAGCCACATACGTACATACGGGCGGGGTCTCGAATGCCTACTCGCGCATACGTACGGCTAGGGCTCGTGTACATGGCTAGGTTGGAACGGAGAAACTGCGCCGTTGTCGTGTTCATGGGGAGCCAACCGGCTGGGTCGGAACGGAATGTGTCATCGTGTTCATCGGGAGGGCTTGGACGGAACAGCCGATGAAAATGAGGCCTGGCGTACCGCAGAACGGAGGAAACGACCTTGTGTTCGACCGGGCACATTCGAAACAGGATCCTATTCATCGGGAGGGGTCTGGTGTACTGCAAAATGGAGGAAACGGACCTCCTACGGTCGAAATGGGGGTCATGTTCATCGGAAGGGGTGTGGCGTACTACAAAACGGAGGAAACGGACTTGTGTTGGAGCGCTACGGTCGAAACGGGGGTCCTGTTCATCGTGAGGGGTGTGGTGTACCGCAAAACAGGACTCCACGGGATACTGTTCATCTCCACCGCGACCCCCTCCAGCCTCCACGGGCTACTGTTCATCCATCGTTTCTACCTCTTGAGCACTTGCGTTGGTTTTCCCTTGAAGAGGAAAGGATGGTGTAGCAAAGTAGCGTAAGTATTTCCCTCAGTTTTTGAGAACCAAGGTATCAATCCAGTAGGAGGCTATGCGCGAGTCCCTCGCACCTACACAAAACAAATAAATCCTCGCAACCAACGCGATAAGGGGTTGTCAATCCCTACAGTCACTTACGAGAGTGAGATATGATAGATATGATAAGATAATATTTTTGGTATTTTTATGATAAAGATGCAAAGTAAAATAAAAGCAATGAAAATAACTAAGTAATGGAAGATTAATATGATGAAGATATACCCGGGGGCCATAGGTTTCACTAGTGGCTTCTCTCCGGAGCAAAAGTATTTTACGGAGGGTGAACAAACTACTGTTGAGCAATTGACAAAATTGAGCATAGTTATGAGAATATCTAGGTATGATCATGTATATAGGCATCACATCCAAGAAAAGTAGACCGACTCCTGCCTGCATCTACTACTATTACTCCACACATCGACCGCTATCCAGCATGCATCTAGAGTATTAAGTTCATAAGAACAGAGTAACGCTTAAGCAAGATGACATGATGTAGAGGGATAAATTCATGCAATATGATAAAACCCATCTTGTTATCCTCGATGGCAACAATACAATACGTGCCTTGCTGCCCCTACTGTCACATGAAAGGACACCGCAAGATTGAACCCAAAGCTAAGCACTTCTCCCATTGCAAGAAAGATCAATCTAGTAGGCCAAACCAAACTGATAATTCGAAGAGACTTGCAAAGATAACCAATCATACATAAAAGAATTCAGAGAAGATTCAAATATTGTTCATAGATAAACTTGATCATAAACCCACAATTCATCGGTCTCAACAAACACACCGCAAAAGAAGATTACATCGAATAAATCTCCACAAGAGAGGGGGAAGAACTTTGTATTGAGATCCAAAAAAGAGAGAAGAAGCCATCTAGCTAATAACTATGGACCCGAGGTCTGAGGTAAACTACTCACACTTCATCGGAGAGGCTATGGTGTTGATGTAGAAGCCCTCCGTGATCGATGCCCCCTCCGGCGGAGCTCCGGAAACAGCCCCAAGATGGGATCTCATGGATACAGAAAGTTACCAGTGGTGGAATTAGGGTTTTGGCTCCGTATCTGATCATTTGGGGTACGTAGGTATATATAGGAGGAAGAAGTACGTCGGTGGAGCAACAGGGGGCCCACGAGGGTGGAGGGCGCGCCTGGGGGGGGTAGTAACACCCCGGATGTAACTTTCCCAATATTGTACTCCAACTCTTGCCGTTTCCGGCGTTAAGTTATTTTATTTTCTCGGGTTCGGGTCTTTGTCTCCGTGTGTTGTTGTCTTGGTCATGCATCTCATATCATGTCATCATGTGCATTGCATTTGCATACGTGTTCGTCTCATGCATTCGAGCATTTTCCCCGTTGTCCGTTTTGCATTCCGGCGCTTCGTTCTCCTCCGGTGGTCTTTCTAGCTTTCTTTCGTGTGTGGGGATTAAACATTTCCGGATTGGACCGAGACTTGCCAAGCGGCCTTGGTTTACTACCGGTAGACCGCCTGTCAAGTTTCGTACCATTTGGACTTCGTTTGATACTCCAACGGTTAACCGAGGGACCGAAAAAGGCCTCGTGTGTGTTGCAGCCCAACACCCCTCCAATTTGGCCCAAAACCCACCAAACTCTGCTCCATGTACTAGAGCATTCGATCACGATTGAGTGGCCGAAAACCGCACCTCATTTGGACTCTCCTAGCTCCCTCTATGCCTATATATACACCCCCCATTCAATTCCGGATCCTCCCCCCTAACCCTAATCCGCCGCCGCCGGACAAACTGCCGGCCGGACGTGTCCGACCGAGCCCCGCCGCCACGTGTCCGCCTCCCACTGGCGCCGCCGCCGCCCCACATCGCCGCCCGCCAGCCCGCGAAGCCCGGCGAGGCCCTCCCCGCCCGCATCGCCCGCCCCGCCTACCGCCAGCCGCCGCCCTCCTCTTCGCGCCCGGCCGCCCGAGCCCGAGCCGCGTGCGCCGCTTGCCGCCGGCTGGCCGCCGCCCGAGCCGCCGCAGGAGCCCGCTGTCGCTCCTAGCTCCGGCGCGCCGCGGGGCCCTGCGCCGCCGCCCCGCGCCGGCGACCTCGCCTCCGCCGGCCGTCCTCGCCCGTCCTCGCCCCGCCGTGCTACAGTGCGCGCTGCGGTGAACAGTGCCCCGGCCGCGCCTCGGTTTCCGTGCAATCCTAGATCTGGGGTTGTTTTTTTCTCTAAGTCATTAAATTTTCAGTCCAAGTTGCTCTGTTTGAGGCTCCGTAACTTTGCATCCGTAGCTCCGATTCATGCATATAGCATATCAAAATGTTCATCTCAGAGAGTACATCATTTCATTCCATTGCATCATTTTCATTAGAGTCCATCTTGATGCCCGAAATGCTGTTAGAAGGAGGCTTCATGAGTTAATTGTGAGATCTGCTAGTTCATCTTAGACATTTGTCATTTTTTTCCATGATTAATGTGTGCATGCTATGCCCGTGAGTTCTTCATATGTTTTGTTAAGGATTTTGTCTTCTTTCCAGCGGTGCAACCCATGCATTTTTAGGATGTGTGTGGTGACTTTTGCAAGCTTGCAAAGTGAGGCACCCGGTGAATCTGTTTTCAGGGACTTAGTAGTTTTCACTAAGTCTGGGATTATTTAGTTCATGATGCCATATGTTCTTGCTGTTTTCTAGTGATCCGTGCCTCTTTTGAGGATGATCAGTAAAGGCGTTTTGTTAATCTTGTTATGCTCTATCCATCCATGTCTTTACTTGCAATTATGGAGCAACCTAGCTTGAGTCAATCGAGCTCTACTTTTGCTTTGTTGTGAATCTGGGCAGATCGTCAACTTGTTTGCGATTTTGCCGATGTTATTGTAGTTGATCCGTGCATGCTATGCCATTGTTCTTGCCATGTATAGCTTGAATTTTGTGCCTTCTTAATGGATGTATGCTTGCCTTGCCATGACTTGCACCGTAGTGAGTGCATCGAGCTTGTTTACATGCCTTCGTGAGTTATGTTCCAGCATGTCCCAGTTTTCACAAAATCTGAAAACTGATTATGTTTTTGCTATGTTCGTGTGCTTGTTAGTATATTTTGTGTTCCTTTTGGCTCAAGGTCACTAAGGGACTTTTGTTAAGATTGTTGAGTAGCTCCATGCCATGTATTTATTTGTCATGTTCAGGTCCTGTAGCATGTTGTTTTGATGCTCCGAAGAGGGCTTCATGATCTGAAATTTCAGACAAGTGCTAATTTCACTAAGTCTGAGATCTGTTTCATTTGCGTTTTTTCCATGCTTGTTTGAACCTCATAATGGATGATTTGGCCGTAGCTCAGTGCTAGACTTTTGTTAAGCATCTTGTGTGCATCCCTGCCATGTATTTTGTTGTCATGTTTGGTGGCTGTAGCAATGTTCATTTCGTGCATTTAGATGCCTACTTGCTGTAAATCGCAGACCGGTGTCATTCTTAAATCGCTTGCCATTTCCAAACCGTAACTCCGATTCCGGCGTTCTTTATATCGTTTTCAAGCGATTTCATCCCATCTTTCCAGTGGCACACTTGGATTCCATGTTGAGGCCAGGTTCATGCATTTCCTGTCATATCCTGCATTTTGCATCCCGCATCGCATCCCGCATAGCATGTCATCATTGCATCTTTTTGTTTGAGTTTGCACGTGGTTGATTGTATCCTTGTTGCTTGTTTGTCTTGTTTGGGTAGAGCCGGGAGACGAGTTCGCTAACGAGGAGCCCGTTGAGTTTGCTTTTGAGGATCCAGTCAACTCTGACAACTGTGCAGGCAAGATGATCATACCCTCGAAATCACTACTATCTTTGCTATGCTAGTTTGCTCGCTCTTTTGCTATGCCAATGCTACGATGCCTACCTTTTGCTTGTCAGCCTCCCAATTGCCATGTCAACCTCTAACCCACCATTGTCCTAGCAAACCGTTGATTGGCTATGTTACCGCTTTGCTCAGCCCCTCTTATAGCGTTGCTAGTTGCACGTGAAGATTGAAGGCCGTTCCTTGTTGGAACATTTATTTACTTGTTGGGATATCATTATATTGCCATGTTACCTTAATGCATCTATATACTTGGTAAAGGGTGGAAGGCTCGGCCTCTCGCCTAGTGTTTTGTTCCACTCTTGCCGCCCTAGTTTCCGTCATATCGGTGTTATGTTCCCGGTTTTTGCGTTCCTTACGCGGTTGGGTTATAATGGGAACCCCTTGATATTTCGCCTTGATTAAAGCTTTTCCAGCAATGCCCAACCTTGGTTGTACCTTTTGCCACCTAGCCTTTTCTTTCCCTTCAGTTCTGCAGACTCAAGGGTCATCTTATTTTAACCCCCCCGGGCCAGTGCTCCTCTGAGTGTTGGTCCACCTGTCAGCTACCGGTGGCCACCAGGGGCAACTCTGGGCTGGCCTACCCGTACCTAGGACAATCTGAGTGTGCCTTGAGAAAGAGATATGTGCAGCTCCTATCGGGATTTGTTGGCACATTCGGGCGGTGTTGCTGGTCTTGTTTTAACCTGTCGAAGTGTCTTGAGTTACCGAGATACCGATTCTGATCGGAACGTCTTGGGAGGAGGTCTATTCCTTCGTTGACCGTGAGAGCTTGTCATGGGCTAAGTTGGGACTCCCTGGCAGGTATTGAACTTTCGAAAGCCGTGCCTGCGGTTATGGGCAGATGGGAATTTGTTAATGTCCGGTTGTAGATAACTTGAACCTTAACTTAATTAAAATGATACTGAGTGTGTTACCGTGATGGCCTCTTCTCGGCGGAGTCCGGGAAGTGGACACGGTGTTGGAGTAATGTTTGCGCAGGTTGTTCTCTAGTTTCTCGCTCGCGCTTTGCCTCCTCTTCTCGCCTCTTTTGCGAATAAGTTAGCCACCATACTTGCTAGTCGCTTGCTGCAGCTCCACTCATATTTACCTTGCCTTACCTATAAGCTTAAATAGTCTTGATCGCGAGGGTGCGAGATTGCTGAGTCCCTGTGGCTCACAGATTACTATTACACCAGATGCAGGGCCTGATGATTCCGCTCCAGGAGACGCGTATGAGCTCAAGTGGGAGTTCGACGAAGACTCTCAACGTTACTATGTTTCCTTTCCCGATGATCAGTAGTGGTGCCCAGTTGGGGGTGAACGGGACCGTTGTCGCATGTTGGGTTCTCTTTTATTTTGGCGCCGTAGTCGGGCCATGAGTGTTTGGATGATGTAATGTTATTTATGTACTTGATTGACGTGGCGAGTGTAAGCCAACTATGTTATCTCCCTTTATTATCATATTACATGGGATGTTGTGAAGATTGCCTAACTTGCGACATATGCCTTCAATGTGATTATGCCTCTAAGTCGTGCCTCGACACGTGGGAGATATAGTCGCATCGAGGGTGTTACAAGTTGGTATCAGAGCTTCCCCGACCTTAGGAGCCCCATTGCTTGATTGTTCTTTAGCGGCCGAGTTGTGTCTAGAAAAATGTTTTGAGTCTTTAGGAATTATATATCGGAGAGTTTAGGAATTCTTTTTACTTCCCAGTCTCCTCATCGCTCTGGTAAGGCATCCTGACGTAGAGTTTTGACTCTTCTCTTCTCAAATTTCACTAAAAAAAATTTAGGATCACGCGGGTATCTTGGAATCGTTCCGATGGTTTTATGATGAGAACATTGTCTTGGTGCCTCCTGTCAGGGGTTTAGTGGAAGTGTCCCGGGGAGTTGAGCTCTGAGGTGTTGTCATCATAATTTTATCGTTGCAGTTCTGGAATACCTGAGTTTAGTACGCCGACATCGAAAATCTCTTTTATGCAGTTCGTTGGTGAGATAACCTCGACGCCACCCAGTACTGGGGCGGGAGTTCGGGAGTATCGCCATAACTTGTATAACGGATGCTTTTCGAAGGTTGAGGTAGATGGTTTCCGAAGGTTTCTTGGTTATGTGTTGAAGGATGGATACAGCTGGATGTAGGAATTTGCTAGTTTGGGTGAGATATTATGCTTCCCCTGTATCCCCAACACCTGATTGCATAACCGGAAAGGTTCGGGAGTTTCATAGGTGGGAATTCTAGTAGCTCTAGTTCTTCTTCCACGGATATTGGTTTGAGATTGGGATTTCTTACCGATTATTCGTTCTTGATCCGTACCTTGTTGATTTATTTCTCTACCTTAATTCTACGTGGCTTCTCAATTTATGGATATGTGACCATTTCAAGAGGAATGCATTCGTTCATTTTGTTCGGATGTGAAGACTATATGTTGCAATTTTCATTCCGTTGGATTCAGCTTCAATATTTATCTATCAATGTGCTAATGGTGGTCAACCTCTTCAGGATGGCTCCTCCAACGCGCACGACTCCGAATCCTGATCCGCCACCACCTCCACCTCCTCCAGAGGCATGGCAAGCTGTGATGGCCGCAACCAATGCAAACACACAGTTGATCATGCAAATTCTTCAAGAGCGCAATCAAGGCAACCAAGGGAAATCAAGCAGCAATCAGAATCACTTTGCTACACTCAACCAGTTCCTTGCTAACGGGCCAAAGACTTTCAGCAATTGTGTTGAGGCAACCGATGCTGACGATTGGCTTGTGGATCTGTGCAAGCATTTCGAGTGCAGTAACGTCAGGCCTGAGGACTTTGTTAAGTTCGCTTCCTTCCAACTCAAAGATCAAGCTGCAGAATGGTTCCAGCAGTACAAGGACTCCAGAGGTGGACGTGTTATCACTTGGGATGATTTCCGTCGAGATTTCCGAGCTCATCATATTCCCAGAGCGTGGTTGAAAGCAAGCGTGAGGAATTCCTGCAACCTGAAGCAAGGCTCTTTGTCTGTCTATGACTACAACAAGTTGTTTCAGAAGCTCGCCCGCTTTGCAAGCAGGACGTCCCTGATGAGAAGAGCATGATATACCAGTTCAGGGGTGGTCTCAGAGAAGAAATTCAGCTAGCTCTTGTTCTCTTCGAGCCATTGAGATACGATGAGTTCTACAACATGGCATTGAAGCAAGAGGCTGCTCAGTTGAGGTGTGATGCTTCCAAGAAGCGAGTCAGAGATGTTACTCCTTCTTCCTCTACTCAAGTGGCCAAGCAGCAGAAGTATTGGCTTCCTCCTCCTCCGTTCCGTCAGCCGTATCAGCAGAAGAGCAAAGGTGGCAGTGGTTCTTCCCACCCACCCAACCCTGGCTTTCAGAACAAGACTTCGTCTCAAGCTCCAAGATCGAGTGCTCCGTATCACCGTCCGCTTTCAGAGGTCACGTGCAACAAGTGCCAACAGAAGGGTCACTATGCCAACAAGTGTTTCAACCAGAGGCGTCTTCCTCCTCCTCCTCCTGTCAGATCGGCAAGTACAGCTGTGGTCAAGCATAACCCCAAGCACGCCAAGGTCAACTTGATGAATGCAGCTCAGGCAGAGGACTCGTCAGATGTGATCATGGGTAACCTTCCTGTTAATGATATTCCGCGAAAAGTACTTTTTGACTCTGGTGCATCGCATTCCTTCATGTCATTCCCATTTGCATCGGAGAACAATTTTAGTACTAAGGCTTTACCCAGAGCTATGCAAGTACGTCTCTCCGGCTAAGCGTCTGAGTTCTAGATTGATGGTTCCGGATATTTCTATCTTGATGGGTGATTTCAAGTTTTGGCTTCTCCAATGGTTCTTGGTAACTCGGATATTGATCTTATTCTCGGGATGGATTGGCTTTCTAAGCACAAGGCTCACTTGATTGTGCAGCCAGGCAGATTCAATTGACTCATTCGTCGGATGATGTAATTGTCTTTGCTGCTCGGGATAATTCCATCCGTCTGTTTTCTCTCAATGAGAAGGGTGAATTGGATGCCATCTCTCAAATTCCAGTTCGTTTGCGAATATCAAGACGTCTTTCCAGAAGAGCTTCCAGGAATGCCTCCGCACCGGCCAGTTGAATTCGTTATTGATCTTGAGCCTGGCACGGAACCTGTGTGCAAACGTCCTTACAAGCTCGGACCTGAAGAGTTGAAGGAGCTGAAGAAGCAACTCGATATTCAAGAGAAAATGGGTCTCATCCGGCCTAGTTCTTCTCCGTGGGGTTGTGGTGTTCTTTTTGTGAAGAAGAAGGATGGAACGGACCGACTTTGTGTTGATTACCGTCCAGTGAACAAGAAGACCATCAAGAACAAATACCCACTTCCCAACATCAATGAGCTGTTCGAACAACTCAAAGGTGCTCGAGTATTCTCCAAGCTTGATCTCCGTATGGGTTATCATCAGATTCGAATCCGTGAGCAAGATATTCCCAAGACGGCTTTCAGGACAAGCTTTGGTTCATATGAATACATTGTCATGTCTTTTGGCCTCGTCAACGCTCCTCCGACGTTCTCTCGCATGATGAACTTCATCTTCAACGCCTACACCAACGACTTCGTTTTGGTTTATCTCGACGACATTCTGGTTTTCTCAAAGAACAATGAAGATCATGCCAAGCACTTGAGTTTGGTTCTCGATAAGCTCAGGGAACATCAGTTCTACGCCAAGTTCTCCAAGTGTGAATTTTGGCTCGATGAGGTTCTTTATCTTGGTCATATCATCTCTGCCCAGGGCATTGCCGTGAATCCTGAGAAAGTGTCTACAATTGTGAATTGGGAACCTCCTCAGAACGTGAAGAAACTCCGTAGTTTCCTCGCAAGATTCATTGAAAACTTTTCTAAGATCGCGAAGCCTCTCTCTAATCTTCTCCAGAAGCACGTCAAGTACGTTTGGTCTCCGGAGTGTGACATTGCTTTCAACACTTTGAAAGAGAAATTGATCACTGCTCCAGTTCTGACTCCGCCTGATGAATCCAAGCCGTACGAGGTCTTTTGTGATGCCTCTCTCCAAGGTCTTGGCGCAGTATTGATGCAAGAGAAGAAAGTTGTTGCTTATACATCTCGCCAGTTGAAGCCTAATGAGAAGAACTACCCCACTCATGATCTCGAGTTGGCGGCAGTTGTGCATGCTCTTTTGACTTGGAGACATCTTCTATTGGGAAGAAAAGTGGACATTTTCACTGATCACAAGAGTCTCAAGTACATCTTCACTCAGCCTAATCTCAACCTCAGGCAAACTCGATGGGTCGAAATGATTCAAGAGTATAATCCGAGTATCGAGTATACTCCAGGCAAGGCCAATGTGATTGCTGACGCATTGAGCAGAAAGGCTTACTGCAACAGTCTGATTCTCAAGCCTTATCAACCCGAGCTTTGTGAAGCTTTCCGCAAACTTAATCTGCAAGTTGTTCCTCAAGGTTTCCTCGCCAACCTTCAAGTCTCTCCTACCTTGGAAGACCAGATTCGCCAAGCCCAGCTTCTTGATGCTATGGTGAAAAAGGTGAAGATTGGGATTGCCAAGAGTCAGTCCAAGTACAAGTGCTACCGCCTTGATGACAAGGACACTCTCTTCTTCGAGGATCGTATTGTTGTACCCAAAGGTGACCTTCGTAAAGTGATCATGAACGAGGCTCACAATTCTCTCCTCTCCATCCACCCTGGGAGCACGAAGATGTATCAGGACCTCAAGCAAGCTTATTGGTGGACTCGAATGAAGCGCGAGATCGCTCAATTCGTGAATGAATGTGATGTCTGCAGAAGAGTGAAGGCAGAACACCAAAGGCCAGCAGGTCTCCTCCAACCTCTTGCCATTCCAGAATGGAAGTTTGACCACATTGAAATGGACTTCGTGACTGGGTTTCCAAAGTCCAAGCGTGGCAATGATGCTATATTGTTGTCATCGACAAACTCACCAAAGTGGCTCACTTTCTGCCTATCAAAGAGTCGATCACTGCAGCTCAATTGGCGGAACTCTATACCTCTCGTATTGTCTCTCTGCACGGTATTCCTCAAGTGATCTCTTCAGACCGTGGCAGCATCTTTACCTCGAAGTTTTGGGATTCTTTTCAGAAGGCCATGGGCACCAACATCCGCTTCAGCACAGCTTTCCATCCTCAAACTAGCGGTCAAGTCGAGCGTGTCAACCAGATTCTTGAAGATATGCTCAGGGCTTGTGTGATCTCCTTCGGCATGAAGTGGGAGGATTGTCTTCCTTATGCTGAATTCTCCTACAACAACAGTTTTCAAGCAAGTTCGGGCAAGGCCCCATTTGAAATTCTGTATGGCAGGAAGTGTCGTACCCCTCTCAACTGGTCTGAAACCGGTGAACGTCAGCTTTTGGGTAATGACTTAATCACAGAGGCAGAAGAAATGTGCAAAGTCATTCGTGATAACCTCAAAGCAGCCCAATCCCGTCAGAAGAGCTACTATGATAGTAAGCACCGTGATTTGGCTTTCGAGATCGGAGATCATGTTTACCTCCGCTGTCTCTCCTATGAAAGGTACTCGTCGCTTCGGTATCAAAGGGAAGCTTGCCCCTAGATACGTGGGACCTTTCAAGATTGTCAGCAAGAGAGGCGACCTCGCCTATCAACTCGAGCTTCCTTCAAACTTTGCAAATGTTCATGACGTGTTCCATGTCTCTCAGCTCCGAAAGTGCTTCAAGACTCCTGACCGCACCGTCAACTTCGAGGACATTGAGCTCCAAGAAGATCTCTCTTATCGTGAGCACCCAGTTGCTATTCTTGAAGAGACTGAACGCAAGACTCGCAACAAGTCAATCAAATTTCTCAAAGTCAAGTGGTCACACCATTCCGACCGTGAAGCTACCTGGGAACGCGAGGATCACCTCCGTTCTGAGTACCCGGCGTTCTTTCAGTCCTAGATCTCGGGACGAGATCCTTTCGTAGTGGTGGAGTGTTGTAACACCCCGGATGTAACTTTCCCTATTTTGTACTCCAACTCTTGCCGTTTCCGGCGTTAATATTTTATTTTCTCGGGTTCGGGTCTTTGTCTCCGTGTGTTGCTTTCGTTGTCATGCATCTCATATCATGTCATCATGTGCATTGCATTTGCATACGTGTTCGTCTCATGCATTCGAGCATTTTCCCCGTTGTCCGTTTTGCATTCCGGCGCTTCGTTCTCCTCCGGTGGTCATTTCTAGCTTTCTTTCGTGTGTGGGATTAAACATTTCCGGATTGGACCGAGACTTGCCAAGCGGCCTTGGTTTACTACCGGTAGACCGCCTGTCAAGTTTCGTATCATTTGGACTTCGTTTGATACTCCAACGGTTAACCGAGGGACCGAAAAGGCCTCGTGTGTGTTGCAGCCCAACACCCCTCCAATTTGGCCCAAAACCCACCTAACTCTGCTCCATCATCTAGAGCGTTCGATCACGATCGCGTGGCCGAAAACCGCACCCCATTTGGACTCTCCTAGCTCCCTCTACCTATAAAATAGCATCTCCCCCGAAATTTCCGGATCAAATCCACCCTAGACCTAGATCCCCCTCCTCTCCGCGCCGGACGTGTCCGCCCGCCGCCGGACGAAAAATCCCGCCGCCACCGCCGCCACGTGGCAGCCTCTCATTCGCCCGCCCGGTCCCCAGATCCCCGCGCCGCCCGGGCCCGGGAAGCCCGCAGCCGGCCCCCGAGGCCCATCCATCCGCCGCCCGCGCCTCCCTGCTCCCCGCCGAGCTCCGCCGCCTCCGCCGCGCCGCCGCCCGGCCGGACCGCGCCGCATCGCCGCCCCCTCGCCGCCCGGCCGCGCCGCCTCGCCCACCGCCCGCCGCGCCCCTCGGGCCCCGCGCTCCGGCCGCCACTCCGGCGAGCCCCGGGCCGGCCTCCTCCTTCCTCCGGCGAGCTCCGGCGTACAGGAACTCCGGTGAGCCCGGATCCAACCTCGGTTCACGTGCCGGGTCTAACCCTAGATCTGGAGGTGTTTTTATTCTTCTATGTCCCGAAATTTTCAGTTCAAGTGCTCATGTTCGTAGCTCCGTAACTTTGCATCCGTAGATCCGATTCATGCATATAGCATATCAAAATGTTCATCTCAGAGAGTAAACCATTTCATTTCATTGCATCATTTGCATTTGAGTTCATCTTGATGCCCGTAATGCTGTTAGAAGAGGGCTACTTGAGATAATTGTCAGATCTGCTACTCCATTTAGGATTTTGTCATTTTTGCCATGATTAATGTGTGCATGATATGCCCTGATGCTCTACATGTGTTTTTTTAAGGCTTTTGTCATCTTTCCAGAGGTGCAACCCATATATTTTTAGGATGTGTGTGGTGACTAGTGCAAGCTTGCAAAGTGGTGCACTTGTTAATTCTATTTTCAGGGACTTAGCAATTTCACTAAGTCCTTGAGCTGTTTATCTCATGAGGCCATATGTTCTTCTTGTTTCCTAGTGATCCGTGCCTCTTTTGAGGATGATCAGTAAGGATGTTTTGTTAATCTTGTAGTGCTCTATCCATCCATGCCTTTGTTTGCAATTATGGAGCACCCTATCTTGAGTCAATCGAGCTCTACTTTTGCTACTTAGTGAATCTGGGCGGATTGTCAACTTGTTTGCAATTTTGCCGATGATGCTGTAGTGGATCCGTGCATGCTATGGTATTGTTCTTTCCATGTCTAGCTTGAATTTTGTGCCTTATTGATGGGTGTATGCTTGTCTTGCCATGACTTGCTCTGTCGTGAGTGCATCGAGCTCGTAAACATGCCTACTTGAGTTATATTTCAGCTTGCTCCAGTTTTCACTAAGCAGAAACTGATTATGTTTTTGCTATGTTCACATGCTTGCAATTGTATTTTTCTGATCCCTTTTGGCTCAAGGTCACTAAGGGACTTTTGTTAAGCTCTTTGAGTAGCTCCATGCCATGCTTTACTTTGCCATGTTCAGGTCCTGTAGCATGTAGTTTTGTTGCTCCGAAGAGTGCTACCTGATCTGAAATTCCAGACAAGTGTTAATTTCACTAAGTCTGAGATCTGTTTCCATATGCATTTTTTGCCATGCTTGTTTGAACCTGTTAATGGATGAATTGGCCGTAGCTCAGTGCTAGACTTTTGTTAAGCATCTTGAATGCATCCCTGCCATGTATTTTGTTGTCATGTTTGGGTGCTGTAGCATGTTCATCTCATTGCATTTAGATGGCTACTTGCTGTAAATCGCAGACCGGTGCCATTATTTGAATCGCTTGCCATTTCCAAACCGTAACTCCGATTCCGGCGTTCTTTATATCGTTTTCAAGAGATTTCATCTCATCTTTCCAGTGGCACACTTGGATTTCCAAGTTGAGGCCAGGTTCATGCATTTCCTGTCATATCTTGCATTTTGCATCCCGCATCGCATCCCGCATAGCATATCATCTTTGCATTGTGTTGTTTGAGTTTGCACGTGGTTGATTGTGCCCTTGTTGCTTGTTTGTCTTGTTTGGGTAGAGCCGGGAGACGAGTTCGCTAACGAGGAGCCCGTTGAGTTTGCTTTCGAGGATCCAGTCAACTCTGACAACTGTGCAGGCAAGATGATCATACCCTCGAAATCACTACTATCTTTGCTATGCTAGTTGCTCGCTCTTTTGCTATGCCAATGCTACGATGCCTACCATTTGCTTTCAAGCCTCCCAAATTGCCATGTCTAACCTCTAACCCACCATGTCCTAGCAAACCATTGAAGGCATACCCTCGATGCGACACATTTGCGAATATCAAGACGTCTTTCTAGAAGAGCTTCCAGGAATGCTCCGCACCGGCCAGTTGAATTCATTATTGATCTTGAGCCCGGCACAGAACCTGTGTGCAAACGTCCTTACAAGCTCGGACCTGAAGAGTTGAAGGAGCCGAAGAAGCAAATCGATATTCAAGATAAAATGGTCTCATCCGCCTAGTTTCTTCTCCGTGGGGTTGTGGTGTTCTTTTTGTGGAAGAAGAAGGATGGAACGGACCGACTTTGTGTTGATTACCGTCCAGTGAACAAGAAGACATCAAGAACAAATACCCACTTCCCAACATCAATGAGCTGTTCGAACAACTCAAAGGTGCTAAAGTATTCTCCAAGCTTGATCTCCGTATGGGTTATCATCAGATTCGTATTCGTGAGCAAGATATTCCCAAGACGGCTTTCAGGACAAGCTTTGGTTCATATGAATACACTGTCATGTCTTTTGGCCTCGTCAACGCTCCTCCGACGTTCTCTCGCATGATGAACTTCATCTTCAACGCCTACACCAATGACTTCGTTTTGGTCTATCTCGACGACATTCTGGTTTTCTCCAAGAACAAGGAAGATCATGCCAAGCACTTGCGTTTGGTTCTTGATAAGCTCAGGGAACATCAGTTCTACGCCAAGTTCTCCAAGTGTGAATTTTGGCTTGATGAGGTTCTTTATCTTGGTCATATCATCTCTGCCAAGGGCATTGCCGTGAATCCTGAGAAGGTGTCTGCAATTGTGAATTGGGAACCTCCTCAGAACGTGAAGCAACTCCGCAGTTTTCTCGGTCTCGCAAGCTATTGCCGAAGATTCGTTGAAAACTTTTCTAAGATCGCGAAGCCTCTCTCAAATCTTCTCAGAAGCACGTCAAGTACGTTTGGTCTCCGGAGTGTGATATTGCTTTCAACACTTTGAAAGAGAAATTGATCACTGCTCCAGTTCTGACTCCGCCTGATGAATCCAAGCCGTACGAGGTCTTTTGTGATGCCTCTCTCCAAGGTCTTGGCGCAGTTATTGATGCAAGAGAAGAAAGTTGTTGCTTATACATCTCGCCAGTTGAAGCCTAATGAGAAGAACTACCCCACTCATGATCTCGAGTTGGCGGCAGTTGTGCATGCTCTTTTGACTTGGAGACATCTTCTATTGGGAAGAAAAGTGGACATTTTCACTGATCACAAGAGTCTCAAGTACATCTTCACTCAGCCTAATCTCAACCTCAGGCAAAACTCGATGGGTCGAAATGATTCAAGAGTATAATCCGAGTATCGAGTATACTCCAGGCAAGGCCAATGTGATTGCTGACGCATTGAGCAGGAAAGGCTTACTTGCAACAGTCTGATTCTCAAGCCTTATCAACCCGAGCTTTGTGAAGCTTTCCGCAAACTTAATCTGCAAGTTGTTCCTCAAGGTTTCCTCGCCAACCTTCAAGTCTCTCCTACCTTGGAAGACCAGATTCGCCAAGCCCAGCTTCTTGATGCTATGGTGAAAAAGGTGAAGATTGGGATTGCCAAGAGTCAGTCCAAGTACAAGTGCTACCGCCTTGATGACAAGGACACTCTCTTCTTCGAGGATCGTATTGTTGTGCCCAAAGGTGAACTTCGTAAAGTGATCATGAACGAGGCTCACAATTCTCTCCTCTCCATCCACCCTGGGAGCACGAAGATGTATCAGGACCTCAAGCAAGCTTATTGGTGGACTCGAATGAAGCGCGAGATCGCTCAATTCGTGAATGAATGTGATGTCTGCAGAAGAGTGAAGGCAGAACACCAAAGGCCAGCAGGTCTCCTCCAACCTCTTGCCATTCCAGAATGGAAGTTTGACCACATTGAAATGGACTTCGTGACTGGGTTTCCAAAGTCCAAGCGTGGCAATGATGCTATATTCGTTGTCATCGACAAACTCACCAAAGTGGCTCATTTTCTGCCTATCAAAGAGTCGATCACTGCAGCTCAATTGGCGGAACTCTATACCTCTCGTATTGTCTCTCTGCACGGTATTCCACAAGTGATCTCTTCAGACCGTGGCAGCATCTTTACCTCGAAGTTTTGGGATTCTTTTCAGAAGGCCATGGGCACCAACATCCGCTTCAGCACAGCTTTCCATCCTCAAACTAGCGGTCAAGTCGAGCGTGTCAACCAGATTCTTGAAGATATGCTCAGGGCTTGTGTGATCTCCTTCGGCATGAAGTGGGAGGATTGTCTTCCTTATGCTGAATTCTCCTACAACAACAGTTTTCAAGCAAGTTCGGGCAAGGCCCCATTTGAAATTCTGTATGGCAGGAAGTGCCGTACCCCTCTCAACTGGTCTGAAACCGGTGAACGTCAGCTTTTGGGTAATGACTTAATCACAGAGGCAGAGGAAATGTGCAAAGTCATTCGTGATAACCTCAAAGCAGCCCAATCCCGCCAGAAGAGCTACTATGATAGTAAGCACCGTGATTTGGCTTTCGAGATCGGAGATCATGTTTACCTCCGCGTCTCTCCTATGAAAGGTACTCGTCGCTTCGGTATCAAAGGGAAGCTTGCCCCAAGATACGTGGGACCTTTCAAGATTGTCAGCAAGAGAGGCGACCTCGCCTATCAACTCGAGCTTCCTTCAAACTTTGCAAATGTTCATGACGTGTTCCATGTCTCTCAGCTTCGAAAGTGCTTCAAGACTCCTGACCGCACCGTCAACTTCGAGGACATTGAGCTCCAAGAAGATCTCTCTTATCGTGAGCACCCAGTTGCTATTCTTGAAGAGACTGAACGCAAGACTCGCAACAAGTCAATCAAATTTCTCAAAGTCAAGTGGTCACACCATTCCGACCGTGAAGCTACCTGGGAACGCGAGGATCACCTCCGTTCTGAGTACCCGGAGTTCTTTCAGTCCTAGATCTCGGGACGAGATCTTTTCGTAGTGGTGGAGTGTTGTAACACCCCGGATGTAACTTTCCCAATTTGTACTCCAACTCTTGCCGTTTCCGGCGTTAAGTTATATTTATTTTCTCGGGTTCGGGTTTTGTCTCCGTGTGTTGTTCGTTGTCATGCATCTCATATCATGTCATCATGTGCATTGCATTTGCATACGTGTTCATCTCATGCATTCGAGCATTTTCCCCGTTGTCCGTTTTGCATTCCGGCGCTTCGTTCTCCTCCGATGGTCATTTCTACCTTTCTTTCGTGTGTGGGGATTAAACATTTCCGGATTGGACCGAGACTTGCCAAGCGGCCTTGGTTTACTACCGGTAGACCGCCTGTCAAGTTTCGTATCATTTGGACTTCGTTTGATACTCCAACGGTTAACCGAGGGACCGAAAAGGCCTCGTGTGTGTTGCAGCCCAACACCCCTCCAATTTGGCCCAAAACCCACCTAATCTCTCATCATCTAGAGCGTTCGATCACGATCGCGTGGCCGAAAACGCACCTCATTTGGACTCTCCTAGCTCCTCTCTATATATTTAGCCCCCTCCCGAAATTCGCGGATCTCCTCCCTCTCAACACGCTAGAATCCGGCCGGACGCGTCCGTCCCGCCGCCAACGCGCCGCCCGCCACATGTGGCCCGCCGCCCCGCCACCGCCGGCCCGGGCGCCCGCCGACGCCGGCCGGCCCCAGCTCCGCCACCGCGCCGGGCGCCCTGCGCCGCCGGCCCCGGCCACCGGCGACCTCGCCCTCGCCGCCGCCGTCCTCGTCCCCGCCGTGAACAGTGCTCGCGCGCCGCCTCGGTTGTGTGCAGATCTGGAAACCCTAGGTCGTTTTTTTCTCTAAGTCCCGAAATTCAGATCCAAGTGCTCATGTTCGTAGGCTCCGTAACTTTGCATCCGTAGCTCCGATTCATGCATATAGCATATCAAAATGTTC
>NW_024112217.1:0-9439 GCF_003073215.2 Triticum urartu | reverse complement strand
GCACCTCGTTTATTTGTTGTAGCAATCCGAAGAAAGGTGATTCCCAAAATTGGGACTCGATCCGCACACCCATTGCCTGATGGGCGATAAAGCGATGGTATGGCGATGCTGGCAAAGGTTGGCTTGCCGAGCCAAAGCCCTCGGTCCAGCTAACATGACGGAGCTGATCGGCTAGTGACGCCGAAGTATCCGGAGTAGGTTGATGAAGAGATGGCGAAGCCCCCGGTCCAGCCGAGATGTCGAAGCCTCGATGTCAGCCGATGAGTCGAGGTAGGTCGGCGTGATGGACACCGGCTTGAAGGAGCAATAGTGCGGCCCTGCCGATGCAGGTCGTGACGTGGTCAATGCCGGCTTGATGAAGTGACCGTGCGGCGATGCCGGTGTGCCCGCTCCGTGTAATCCGTGGGGGCGGCGATGTTGGTGATGATTATCCTTCGCGATGCGGGACTCTTGTTCGGTGCCGAGATGATGATCCGAAGAAGTTGAGCTCGGCTAAAAAGTGACGACGTGTCTAGCGCAGCGGAGCCGTGGGAGCAATATTGCCGGACTGGTTTGACACGCATGATGTTGAAGATCATGTTCAAAAGATCTTACAGTTAGTGGGATGTGTTCGGGAACAAAACACAATACCCCATACAAAACTTCCTTCAAAAGGGATGTCCGAAATCCTGTTCATAAAAAAGATGAACTCGGGTCGGATTCGTTTTCGCGCAGAAAACAGATCCGAAAAGTGATGCACTAATCGGAAGGTTCCCGGAGTTTGGACGGTCGGATCGAGCTGAAATTTTGAGAGGTGGTAGATATAGGAATTCCGCAGCCGATCAACGGTTGGATCTTCAAAGGACGTCCGAGCTAGAAGCTGGACACCACGCCCTAAACTCGTCCAGATTCCCGTCCAGATTTGACAGGGCTCCGGTATATCACGATTGCCAGAGATTCCTCCATCGGAACTCGACGAATTTTCCAGGGTTGTTGTAGACTCAATTCCGCACAATTCCACGAAGCAATCGTTAAAAGACACTTGAGGAGGCGGTGGCGGCGGATACAAGTTCGCTGTCCAGAAAAAGCACGGTCGCCCGAGGGCAATGTTGACGTTGAGCCCCGGGCTCCCTGGATGATTCCTCCATGATCTTGATAGAGATCGGAGTTGATGTTGATGAAGGCCCTCATCCGAACATGACGATCGGAGGTAGGGCACAGTCCTCGGTCCAGCCAAGGTGACCAGCCGAGCCGGTGACGAAGAAGCCGGCGTCGCAGTTGACCTGCGGGCGAGCCATTGATCCTTTTGCCGATCACACAGCGGAACTCTCAATGAAAGCACCAATGTTCGGTGTCAAAACCGACGGATCTCGGGTAGGGGGTCCCGAACTGTGCGTCTAGGATCGATGGTAACAGGAGGCGAGGGACACGATGTTTACCCAGGTTCGGGCCCTCTCGATGGAGGTAATACCCTACGTCCTGCTTTGATTGTTCTTGATGGTATGAGTATTAAAAGAGTTGATCTACCACGAGATCATAGAGGCTAAACCCTAGAAGCTAGCCTATGGTATGATGTTGTATATGATCTATCGACTAGCCTGGCCTCAGTTTATATAATGCACCAGAGGCCTAGGATAACAAGAGTCCTAGCCGAATACGCCGGTGGGGAGGAGTCCTTGCCTTGATCACCAAGTCTTGTGGAATCTTCCATGTATGCGGCAGTTGTCCGAACTGGCCCATGAGTATACGGCCATGGGGGTCCTCGGCCCAATCTAACAGATCGGGAGATGACGTGGTGAGTACCCCCTAGTTGAGGACACCGTCAGTGGGTTTCAAGAAATGATTTGTAGTAGAAGAATGGAAGGTTGGACGAAGCACTTCACCTGACAGGAAATGAATTCTATTATATTTTTAAGCAGTAGCGGAGAATTGCTCAAATTAAAGAAGAATGACATAGGACATGAAGGAAATTTTCCCTAGAGGCAATAATAAAGTTGCTATTTATATTTATTTATATCATGATAAATGTTTATTATTCATGCTAGAATTGTATTAAGCGGAAACTTAGTACATGTGTGAATACATAGACAAACAGAGTGTCCCTAGTTTGCCTCTACTTGACTAGCTCATTAATCAAAGATGGTTAAGTTTCCTAGCCATGGACAAGTGTTGTCATTTGATGAATGGGATCACATTATTAGAGAATGATGTTATGGACAAGACCCATCTGTTAGCTTAGCACTATGATCGTTTAGTTTATTGCTATTGCTTTCTTCATGACTTATACATGTTCCCATGACTATGAGATTATGCAACTTCCGAATACCGGAGGAACACCTTGTGTCCTATCAAATGTCACAACGTAACTGGGTGATTATAAAGATGCTCTACAGGTGTCTTCGATGGTGTTTGTTGAGTTGGCATAGATCGAGATTAGGATTTGTCACTCCGTTTTTCGGAGAGGTATCTCTAGGCCCTCTCGGTAATGCTCATTACTATAAGCCTTGCAAGCAAAGTGACTAATGAGTTAGTTACGGGATGACGCATTACGGAACAAGTAAAGAGACTTGCTGATAACAAGATTGAACTAGGTATGAAGATACCGACGATCGAATCTCGTGCAAGTAACATACCGATGACAAAGGGAACAACGTATATTGTTAGGCGGTTTGGCAGATAAAGATCTTTGTAGAATATGTAGGAACCAATATGAGCATCTAGGTTCCGCTATTGGTTATTGATCGGAGATGTGTCTCGATCATGTCTACATAGTTCTCAAACCCGTAAGGTCCGCACGCTTAACGTTCGATGATGATTTATATTATGAGTTATGTGATTTGATGTACCGAAGGTTGTTCAGAGTCCCGGATGAGATCACGGACGTGACGAGGAGTCTCGAAATGGTCGAGACATAAAGATTCATATATTGGAAGGTTACATTCGGATACCGGAATTGTTCGGGTCGTTCCGGATGAGTTTTAGAGTACCAGGGGTTACCGGAACCCCCTCCGGGAAGTTATTGGGCCTCATGGGCCTAATGGTGAAAGAGAGGAGGCATGCCAAGGAGTGGCGCCCCCACCCCCCTAGCCCAAACCGAATTGGACTAGGGCTAGGGGGCGGCCCCCCTTTCCTTCTCTTCTCCTATTCCTTCCCCTTCTCCTTGTGGAAGTAGGAAAGGGGGTGAATCCTACTTGGAGTAGGACTGCCCCCTTGGGCGCGCCACCCTTGGTCGGCCTCCTCCTCCCTCCCTCCTTTATAAACGTGGGAGGGAGGCACCCCATAGACACACAAGTTGATCTTTTAGCCGTGTGCGGTGCCCCCATCCACATTTACACACCTCGGTCATATCGTTGTAGTGCTTAGGCGAAGCCCTGCGTCGGTAACTTCATCATCACCGTCACCACACCGTCGTGCTGACGGAACTCTCCCTCGGCCTCAACTGGATCAAGAGTTCGAGGGACGACATTGAGCTGAACGTGTGCAGATCATGGAGGTGCCGTACGTTCGGTACTTGGATCAGTTGGATCACGAAGACATTTGACTAAATCAACCACATTACTAAACGCTTCCGCTTTCGATCTACAAGGGTACGCAGATACAGTCTCCCCTCTCGTTGCTATGCATCTCCTAGAAAGATCTTGCGTGATCGTAGGTAAATTTTTTGAAATACTGCGTTCCCCAATAGTGGCATCCGAGCAAGATCTATGCGTAGATGTTATATGCACGAGTAGAACACCAAGAGTTGTGGGCGATAATTGTCATACTGCTTACCAGCATGTCATACTTTGATTCGGCGGTATTGTTGGATGAAGCGGCCCAGGCCGACGTTACATGACTGCGTTCATGAGACTGGTTCTACCGACGTGCTTCACACACAGGTGACTAGTGGGTGTCTGTTTCTCCAGCTTTAGTTGAATCGAGTTTGACTACGCCTGGTCCTTGTTGAAGGTTAAAATAGCACACTTGACAAAAAATCCTTGTGGTTTTGATGCGTATGTAATAACGGTTCTTGCTAGAAGCCCGTAGCAGCCACGTAAAACTTGCAACAACAAAGTAGAGGACGTCTAACTTATTTTTGCAGGGCATGTTGTGATGTGATATGGTGAAGACGTGATTATATAAATTGTTATATGAGATGATCATGTTTTGTAACAGTTATCGGCAATTGGCAGGAGCCATATGGTTGTCGCTTTATTGTATGAAATACAATTGCCATGTAATTGCTTTACTTTATCACTAAGCGGTAGTGATAGTGGTAGAAGCAATAGTTGGCAAGACGACAACGATGCTACAATGGAGGTTAAGGTGTCAAGCCGGTGACGATGGTGATCATGATGGTGCTTTGGAGATAGAGATCAAAGGCACAAGATGATGATGGCCATATCATATCACTTATTTGATTGCATGTGATGTTTATCGTTTTATGCATCTTATTTTTCTTAGTACGGCGGTAGCATTAGAAGATGATCTCTCACTAAATTTCAAGGTATAAGTGTTCTCCCTGAGTATGCACCGTTGCTATAGTTCGTCGTGCCGAGACACCAGGTGATGATCGGGTGTGATAAGCTCTATGTTCAGATACAATGGGTTCAAGCTAGTTTTGCACAAGCAGAATGCTCAAGTTAAACTTGACGAGCCTAGCATATGCAGATATGGCCTCGGAACACTGAGACCGAAAGGTCGAGTGTCAATCATATAGTAGATATGATTAACATAGTGATGTTCACCACTGAAAACTTCTCCATCTCACGTGATGATCGCACATGGTTTAGTTGATATGGCTCACGTGATCATTTAGATGATTAGAGGGATGTCTATCTAAGTGGGAGTTCTTAAGTGATATGATTAATTGAACTTTAATTTAGCATGAACTTAGTACCTGATAGTATTTTGCATGTCTATGTTGTTGTAGATAAATGGCTCGTGCTACTGTTCCTTTGAATTTTAATGTGTTCCTAGAGAAAGCTAAATTGAAAGAAGATGGTAGCAACTACATGGACTGGCCATAACTTGAGGATTATCCTCATTGCTGCACAGAAGAATTACGTCCTGGAAGCACCGCTAGGTGCAAAGCCCGCTGCAGGAGCAACTCCAGATGTTATGAAACGTCTGGCAGAGCAAAGCTGATGACTACTCGATAGTTCAGTGTGCCATGCTTTACGGCTTAGAATCGGGACTTCAACGACGTTTTGAACATCATGGAGCATATGAGATGTTCCAGGAGTTGAAGTTAATATTTCAAGCAAATGCCCGGATTGAGAGATATGAAGTCTCATAAGTTCTACAGCTGCAAGATGGAGGAGAATAGTTCTGTCAGTGAACATATACTCAGAATGTCTGGGTACCACAACCACTTGACTCAACTGGGAGTTAATCTTCCTGATGATAGTGTCATTGACAGAGTTCTTCAATCACTGCCACCAAGCTACAAAAGCTTCATGATGAACTATAATATGCAAGGGATGGATAAGACAATTCCCGAGCTCTTCGCAATGCTAAAGGCTGCGGAGGTAGAAATCAAGAAGGAGCATCAAGTGTTGATGGTCAACAAGACCACTAGTTTCAAAAGAAAGGGAAAAGGGAAGAAGGGGAACTTCAAGAAGAACGGCAAGCAAGTTGCTGCTCAAGTGAAGAAGCCCAAGTCTGGACCTAAGCCTGAGACTGAGTGCTTCTACTGCAAAGGGACTGGTCACTGGAAGCGGAACTGCCCCAAGTATTTGGCGGATAAGAAGGATGGCAAAGTGAAAGGTATATTTGATATACATGTTATTGATGTGTACCTTACTAATGCTCGTAGCGCCTGGGTATTTGATACTGGTTCTGTTGCTCATATTTGCAACTCGAAAATAGGGGCTACGGATTAACGAAGATTGGCTAAGGACGAGGTGACGATGCGCGTGGGAAATGGTTCCAAAGTCGATGTGATCGCGGGCACGCTACCTCTACATCTACCTTCGGGATTAGTTTTAGACCTGAATAATTGTTATTTGGTGCCAGCGTTAAGCATGAACATTATATCTGGATCTTGTTTGATGCGAGACGGTTATTCATTTAAATCAGAAGAATAATGGTTGTTCTATTTATATGAGTAATATCTTTTATGGTCATGCACCCTTGATGAGTGGTCTATTTTTATTGAATCTCGATAGTAGTGATACACATATTCATAGTATTGAAGCCAAAAGATATAAGTTTAATAATGATAGTGCAACTTATTTGTGGCACTGCCGTTTAGGTCATATTGGTGTAAAGCGCATGAAGAAACTCCATGCTGATGGCTTTTGGAATCACTTGATGCTTGCGAACCATGCCTCATGGGCAAGATGACTAAGACTCCGTTCTCCGGAACAATGGAGCGAGCAACAGACTTATTGGAAATAATACATACTGATGTATGCGTCCGATGAGTGTTGATGCTCGCGGCGGGTATCGTTATTTTCTGACCTTCACAGATGATTTGAGCAGATA
The DNA here is from genome assembly GCF_003073215.2 of Triticum urartu. Taxonomy (NCBI): domain Eukaryota; kingdom Viridiplantae; phylum Streptophyta; class Magnoliopsida; order Poales; family Poaceae; genus Triticum; species Triticum urartu. Next base: position 2,992 of record NW_024112217.1, on the reverse strand, counting down.
TGGGTATATCTACTTGATGAAACATAAGTCTGAAACATTTGAAAAGTTCAAAGAATTTCAGAGTGAAGTGGAAAATCATCGTAACAAGAAAATTAAGTTTCTACGATCTGATCATGGAGGTGAATATTTGAGTTATGAGTTTGGTCTTCATTTGAAACAATGCGGAATAGTTTCGCAACTCACGCCACCTGGAACACCACAGCGTAATGGTGTGTCCTAACGTCGTAACCGCACTTTATTAGATATAGTGCAATCTATGATGTCTCTTACTAATTTATCGCTATCGTTTTAGGGTTATGCTTTAGAGACGGCTGCATTCACGTTAAATAGGGCACCATCGAAATCCGTTGAGATGACACGTTATGAACTGTCATTTGGTAAGAAACCCAAGTTGTCGTTTCTTAAAGTTTGGGGCTGCGATGCTGCTAATCTGAGCATGCGTTTGTTTTCCCTTGAAGAGGAAAGGGTGATGCAGCAAAGTAGCGTAAGTATTTCCCTCAGTTTTTGAGAACCAAGGTATCAATCCAGTAGGAGACTACATGCAAATCGCCTAGTACCTGCACAAACAAATAAGAACCTTGCAACCAACGCGATAAAGGGGTTGTCAATCCCTTCACGGCCACTTGCAAAAGTGAGATCTGATAAAGATAATAAGATAAATATTTTTGGTATTTTTGTGGTATAGATTGGAAAATAAAGATTGCAAAATACATAGTAAACTAGAATTGTAGATTGGAAACTTATATGATGTAAAGTAGACCCGGGGGGCACAGGTTTCACTAGTGGTTTCTCTCAAGATAGCATGTATTACGGTGGGTGAACAAACTACTGCCGAGCAATTGATAGAAAAGCGCATAGTTATGATGATATCTAAGGCAATGATCATGAATATAGGCATCACGTCCGTGACAAGTAGACCAAAACAATTCTGCATCTACTACTATTACTCCACACATCGACCGCTATCCAGCATGCATCTAGAGTATTAAGTTCATAAGAACCGAGTAACGCATTAGGCAAGATGACATGATGTAGAGGGATAAACTCAAGAAATATGATATAAAGCCCATCTTTTTATCCTCGATGGCAACAATACAATACATGTTGTTTCCCTTTTTGTCACTGGGATCGAGCACCGCAAGATTGAACCCAAAGCTAAGCACTTCTCCCATTGCAAGAAAGATCAATCTAGTAGGCCAAACTAAACCGATAATTCAAAGAGACTTGCAAAGATATCAAATCATGCATATAAGAATTCAGAGAAGAATCAAATAATATTCATAGATAATCAAGTTCATAAACCCACAATTCATCAGATCTCGGCAAACACACCGCAAAAGAGTTACATCGAATAGATCTCCAAGAAGATCGAGGAGAACTTTGTATTGAGATCCAAAGAGAGAGGAGAGACAAGAAGCCATCTAGCTAATAACTATGGACCCGAAGGTCTGTGGTAAACTACTCACACATCATCGGAGAGGCTATGGTGTTGATGTAGAAACCCTCCGTGATCGAATCCCCCTCCGGCAGATTGCCGGAAAAGGTCCCCAGATGGGATCTCACGGGTACAGAAGGTTGCGGCGGTGGAAAAGTGGTTTTGTGGCTCCCCCCGATGTTTTCAGGGTATAAGAGTATATGTAGCCGAAAGAAGTAGGTTGGTGGAGCTGCGAGGGGCCCACGAGGGTGGGGGTGCGCCTAGCCCCCCTGGGCGCGCCGCCCTACCTCGTGGCTGCCTCGCTGCTTCCTTGGCATCCACTCCAAGTCTCCTGGATTGCGTTTGTTCCAAAAAAGATCCTCGCGAAGGTTTCATTCCGTTTGGATTCTATTTGATATTCCTTTTCTGCGGAACACTGAAATAGGCAAAAAAACAGCAATTTGCACTGGGCCTTCGGTCAATAGGTTAGTCCCAAAAATAATATAGAAGTGTATAATAAATCCCATAAACATCCAAAACAGATAATATAATAGCATGGAACAATCAAAAATTATAGATACGTTGGAGACATATCAAGCATCCCAAGCTTAATTCCTGCTCGTCCTCGAGTAGGTAAATGATAAAAACAGAATTTTTGATGGAATGATCCCTAACATAATTTCAATGTAATTCTTATTATGTGGCATGAATGTTCAGATCAAAAGATTCAAGATAAAAGTTTAATATTGACATAAAAATAGTAATACTTCAAGCATGCTAACCAAGCAATTATGTCTTATCAAAATAACATAGCCAAAGAAAGCTTATCCCTACAAAATCATATAGTTTGTCCATGCTTCATTTTTCATCACACAAAATGCTCCCATCATGCATAACCCCAATGACAAGCCGAGCAATTGGTTCATACTTTTTAACGCGCTTCAGCCTTTTCAACCCTTACGCAATACATGAGCGCAAGCCATGGATATAGCACTATAGGTGGAATAGCATATGATGATGGGGGTTATGTGAGAAGACAAAAAAGGAGAAAGTCTCACATTGACGGCTAATCAACAGGCTATGGAGATGCCCATCAATTGATGTCAATGCGAGGAGTAGGGATTGCCATGCAACGGATGCACTAGAGCTATAAGTGTATGAAAGCTCATCAAAGAAACTAAGTGGGTGTGCATCCAACTTGCTTGCTCACGAAGACCTAGGGCATTTTGAGGAAGCCCATCATTGGAATATACAAGCCAAGTTCTATAATGAAAAATTCCCACTAGTATATGAAAGTGACAAAATAAGAAACTCTCTATCATGAAGATCATGGTGCTATTTTGAAGCACAAGTGTGGAAAAAGGATAGTAACATTGTCCCTTCTCTCTTTTTCTCTCATTTTTTTGTTTGGGCTTCTTTGGCCTTTTTTTTATTTGGGCTTCTTTGGCCTTCTTTTTATTTCATAGTCTCCATTTCTTTCCTCACATGGGACAATGCTCTAATAATGATGATCATCACACTTTTATTTACTCATAACTCAATGTTACAACTCGATACTAGAACAAAAATATGACTCTA
>NW_024112216.1:0-16850 GCF_003073215.2 Triticum urartu | reverse complement strand
CAAGGGATTCATTGAAATTAGTTTTCATACAAGAGAGAAGGTAAGGCACAAGCAGAAATTTAGGAGTTCAAATTTTGAATTGATATCATAGACAGTACCTGACGCTGGGCTCCCAGCAGTTCTAATAGGGGTTTGGCCACTGGAGTAGGGGTAAAGTGTGGTACAGTTGGGCCTATGTTTTCTGTGGCTGCTGATCTATCTGATTTAACAGGTATCACTACCTTTCCAAATACCTAGTTTGTACTCCTTGATGACCTGCACTCACCCTCTTCCTTTTGGACACCTATTACGAAAGAACAACATTTGACTGGAAAAACATAGTGTGACGACACATGGAATAGGTACAGAAAATGGATAGGTATGGCATATACTCATATATGATGCTTAAACTAAGCAGATGGTGTAACAAAGTAGAAGTAATGCAAGAGGTCAGAAGCAAAATATGTGCGACCAATACAACTTTGCAAAGTTAGAGCAAGCACCTTGATGGGTGAATAAGATAGGCCATCCTCCACCATGCCAAGTTTGTTAGGCAGTGGATCATTCCGCAATATTCCTCTCGTGCGCCCATTCTCATATTCATTTTGATAATGTTCAATATCTGACATGCATGAAAACATAAAAACAAGTGAGATTTTCTTTGTAATGCAGAAGTGATTCTAATCCAATACTGCCTCCCTGTAAACCCCTTTGTGCTATCTCTGCAATTCTTTTAAAAGATGCCATGCATGCTGTAATTTGTTGTGTGCATTAATATAATGTGGCCTACTACTCAAAATATGAGAGCTCTAGAAGTGATGACACTTCGCAGATGATAGCTTCAACATATAGTAAAGAAGAACAAGTCGACCTGACCTGACAGATTCAAAATATACTAAGGGAGAACAACTCGACCTGACCAGTCGACCGCAAGAGAAGAGTATCATCTTAAAGAAGAGCAGAAGAGCAAGCAGATTGAAGATATTACAAGTCTTTTAATACAATGTCGGTTGGCCACCCATGATGAACCAGAGCGCACAGAGAAATACTATTCTTTCCGGTCTCTCCATATGTGGCTCACATGCATTTCGAAACTAAAGTAGGAACATTTAGCTAACCAATTAAACATCTCTCAGTTTTACTAATATCAGCAATAATATCATATATGAATTTGTACAACTAAGCTTGTTTAGCTCGATGGGTGGAGCAGTGCTATTACGACACGAACCACGTAGGCTGATTGTGGTCATCATAAAATGGGGAAAACATAAGCATGATGAGTACAGTGTTGACCGTGGCAGTGGGATGGCAGATCTGAAGCTGCAAACCGCGCAAAGGGTAGTTAGCAACCGATGTTTGCTTTGAAATAACAACTAAGATTTGGTATGGACAAGAAAGTACGGTCAACAAGTGACAAAGAAATGCAATTATGCTGTCTCTCTATATGTCGCGACATGCATTTGGAAACTCAAGTGGGACCTTTAGCTAACCAATTAAATGTGTCGGTTAACTAATATCAGTATCATATCACAATCATATTTGAACAACTAAGCTTTCGAATTCTGAGTGTTGTGTTGTTTAGCTTGAAGGGTGGAGTAATGCTAGTATGACAGAAAGCACCTACGCAGATCATAGTAGAGTAGATAAAAGGGGAAAACCCTAAGCATCAAGAGAAAAATCAGGAAAGTGGAACTAGCTGGACCAGTGGGTGGCGCACATGCTTTTCGAAACGAAATATAGGAACATTAGGTGACCAATTAAACGTTCTCTGTTTTAGTGATATGAGCATCATATCAGATTCGTATTTCACCGTAAGCTTTGGGTTGAGGTCTTGAGGAGCAGTGCTAGCACGACACGAAGCACCTATGATGATGGTAGTGAATATAAAGGGGGGAAAACCATAAGCTTTACGAGTATATGGCCCGTGCCATGGCGGATCTGAAGGTGCAAACCGGACAAAGCTACTTCGCAACCAATGTTTGCTTTCAACTAGCCACTACGATTTGGTACGGACAAGAAAAGTACAGTAAACAAATTACGATCTATTTTCCGGGTGAGAAATAACTTAAGCACATATGGAGAGTACCACCTCTCTTGCGACGCCGTGTAGGCCTATGCTTGATACGTGAGGGTGCTGCGGGTGCGATGGCTGTCGGCGGCGGGGAGAAGACTTTAGACGGCAGACGCACGGCCGGGGGATATATCCTGTTGCCGGACGAGGCGGTCGTAGGAGCGGCAACGGCAAGGTGGACGACGGCGCGATGAAGCGAGAGGAGGCGATGAAAGGATGCTGTCCAGCGTCGTGGATGAGAGACGTCCATCTCTTGTAGTGGACGACGGGGTAGGGGTTAGCGGCTCCGGCAAGGTGGAGGATGGGGTGGCGAACGGAGGAGGCTGGCCGCAGTGCGGAGTTGTCGTGCCGCCGACGGTGTATGAATGGGGAATGGAGGGGAGGGGGGTTCTCAACTTTGGACGCGCTTCTCTGAAATGGGGGAAAGTTACGAACTTTATCCCCCGTTTAAAAATTTCAGGACATCGCGTCGGTTGGGATAGGACCGTAATCTCGCATCTCCCAAATATTTGCCGGTAACTATTTTGGGCGAGGAGAGGTGTTTTGCCGCCCCACGGTTGGCGCCCATGGTGTAATGGACGGGGCTGACAGGTAGGGCGGTCGGTTTGTGTTCACGTCTGATGGAAGTTACACATCTGCCCCTATTAAAATATAGCCTACATCTAATTTCGGACGACGGAGAGTTTGTTTTGCCGCCCCACCGTGTATGAATGGGGAAATGGAGGAAGTTACACATGTCTTCGGACGAGCTTGATCAATGTTGTTTTCCGCCCGTTGGCGCCCACCGTGTCTGAATGGCTCAGAGGCCGTCGTGTCATGTCTGATTGAAGTTACTACTCGTACCCCCTGTCGACAAACAGTGTGTAAATCCTGTCGATAAGGATGTCAAGTGTTAGGGGTAGACAGTAATTTCCCATCTTCGCAAACACTTGCTTTCGAGCCAGGCCACAAAATTATAGTGGGTGTTAGCCGCTTCATGTTCAAAACTTGGGAGAATTAGCATTCACGTTTGCCCTGGGACCTGGCAAACTAAATTCAAATCCAATTTGTATTCGATTACGAATATCCACAGATAATTATACGTTTTGTTATTTATTTCTTCAAAACCACAACAAAGATTTATTCCACCTTTATATATGATTATGATTTAGAAATGCCGTGATCTTCGAATCAGTAGGTTGGATACACTCTGAGTCAAACAGTTATTTCATCCCAATTACAGTATGCTCACCACGACAAACAGTTCACCTTATATGTCAATCATACAAGTTCTGAGGATTACCTCGCCTAAAAAAATTCGGATCATTACAACCACATGGACAACATAGGGGTCTTGCAACATAATCCATTCAGAGACATGACACAACATTGCAAGTACAATAATCTAATGAAAATTTGAACTGGGTATCTAAAGAAGAACCGGGATTTATCTTGGGTTCAGATAGCAGAAACAACAGGGCCTCCTCCGGTCTTCAAATGCACATTCTTACTTCCTCCAATTCTGGGTTGCTTGCATAATGCGTGCCGCTAATTCCGTTAATTTCCAGCCTTCAAGATAAATATTACCTCATTCATGCAGCCACACCATCTCTTTCTGCCTCTAGTAGAGCCTCAAGCACTATATATACTGTGCTCAGACTGCTCTTCCGGCGGTGTTGCCTCTGAACTGCTACCATCTTGTACATGGATGGCGCACTACTTCCACAAATAGATTCTAGGTTGTACATTGTGTCCTAGGTGTGACGGCATCCTTGAAGGTTTCCACTGGACATCAGTAAGAGATAGTTATCGTGTGATCCAGGCAGTAAGCTTACATGGGTAAACGACGGACGAATTATTGCCGGAGCATGAAAACTATATTTAAATGGGGTTCCGAAAAACAGCATCAGCCGAAAAGAAATTAAATGGTAAGATGAAACTAGGATGTAAGTGGGCAAATAAATGAAATCCGCTAGTCCCATCTAGTTAGTTTTTGCTTACCTCCCTAGTTCATTTTCCTAAAAAAACAAAAAACTCTTTTGAACTATCATACCAATAGTGACTTTAATCGCGATTAAACGGACCCAATTGACATCCCTAGTTGAAAGGGAGTGTAAACGCTATATTTAAGTTGCCAAGGCATCTAAGCAGTGTAAAATAATCTAGAAAGCACTTAACAGTGTGCCTCATAATAACTACGAAGACAGTCTTGTGATGAAGTTGAGAGGAAGTTAAGGACTCAAATGAAATAGGCAATGCATTCTTTACGATAGTACAGCAGGCCACTGCTGACATATGCAACTCAGGATAGCGGAACAACAAATAGCATCGAATCAAGCAATTACAGCAAAAGACAACTGAAACTATTTGTAATCGGTAGGATTACACGTTGAGGGCACAAGCCAGAAAGCAGCCCACTCCGCATTACATTTCACATGTACTAAAACACACTGGCTTACCATATGTGCTGTGAAGCCTACTGCTTGCAATGTTCTTTGAAGATATCAGGCATCCGTGGTTGCAAATCTAGTTGTTTGTTTATTTCTGCACCATCTATTTTAGGTAAAATTAATTTTAATCGCATGCACTGGTCCGAATTGAATCATCAATGGTTCATCTAAACTAATGAAAGAATGGTGTGTGCATACACGACATACTCCCTCCGATTCTTTTTACTTTGCGTATAACTTTTTCTCAGTTTTCTCGTATTAGTCTGCGCGTTGCCGATTCCTAGCGCTGGTTTCCTTTTGTGCCCCGCCCATCCGCCTCTGCCCTAATTAATTGGCAAATTAGTCCAGAAAAATTAAACCAGTGCCCTCCTTGGTATGCGGGTCAAGAGTTATGGGCAGAGTAAATAGAATCGGAGGGAGTATATCTGCTTCCCTCTATTTTTATGCTTGTTCGAGGTGCCAGCCCCAAAAGAACAAATATTTTGCTTGATGGGGTTGGCAGCTCCATAATTAATAGAAGCATCAAATTAGTCATGCAACTTGGGAAGATCAAGAACACACAAACAAGTAATGAACAGAGGCTCGGAGCAGTGATGTAATAGCTAGCATCAGAAAATGTAGGGTAAAACGAACAAAAAGCAGCGAAACCACATGCTAGTTTGCTGATGTGTAATTAAGCATAGAGAACATTAAGCAGTCTGATGGAAGCAACAGGTGGCATCAGAACAAAACTAAAGCATATTAACTATATGCGCACTGGTATGTAATTTAGCACATGTAACATGTTCACTGCCAGAAGTATGGCCCTACAGGTGCAAGCAGAATAACGCGTCTCATGAAAAACTGAATGATGCCCTGAAGAAATTCAAAGGTGCGGTGCTTATGCTAGGAAAGTGAACGTAGGCACCGGCCGTTGGATAATAGTACCTGATTCTCGGCGGCGTATGGGTATCGTTGTCATACTTGATAGCTAAGGATCGTCGATGGTGCTCGTGTTGCGGTTGAGTTTGGGCCGGCTGTCGCCGTCACTGAAGTGGCTCCGGTGCTACGGTTGCGGCGCCTGTCGACATACAAGAAAGCTCATCTGTGGTAAGTGAACAGTTGCACAATAAAGAGAAAAACCGAAGGAGTACAAATCGAAATAACCTGATGAGGCTATGGCGTCGGTAAAGCAGGGCCGGTGGAGTTGAATATGGCGTCCGTGGAGCGGGTCTGGTGCAGTGGATGAAGGCTTCGGCGGGCGCGTTATACAGTGCTTTCGGTGAGGCAGATCTGTTGCGGCGGACGAGGGCTTGTATGAAGGGCCAGCGAAGGGGTGGACGAGGGAGTCAGTGAAGGGCCTACGCTGTGGTGGACGAGGGCGCCGGTTAAGCAGATCCGGTGCGGTGGACCATGATGGCGGTCAAGGAGATCCGGAGCGGTGGACAAGCCAGTCGCTGAAGCGGCTCCGGTGAAGTGGTGAGTTGGCAGTTGGGGGTTCCAAGGTGCGGAAGGTAGATCCGGCGGGGTGTGAGGTCCACCGCTGTGGCGGAGGACTAGATTCGGCGGCTTGCCATGGTTGGGGGGGGGTGGGGGAGGGGAAGGGGAGGGGCTCTGGAGAAGAATGTTGGGGTCAAAGAGGGGAAAACAATGGAGTTACCAAAGCAGCCCTTTTTCCGTTCATGTGGCAGGGGTAAAACAGGAATATCGCAGGGCTAAACTTTCGGGTGCGTGATATTTCGATGTGAGCGGGAAGTTTGAAAGCTTTTGGCGCCTAAAATTATAAGTATTCTGCTCTCGTACGGCCGACTATGATATCATGGCCGATAATTTGTTTGTTTTGCATGCAAAAAAAAGTGCAAGTTCTGAAAATCAATGTCTCCAACTCGAAACTTAGATTGTCCATTCAATTCAAATATGGATCATTGAGCTACTACAAGCAAATACCATCATACGGTCCAATTCAAATGAAATTCCAAATGTGTTTATCCTAAATATGACGACAAAAGCAAAAATGTGTATGTGTATGAATAAAGTGGATGATTATAAAGTTTGAACATGCCCGTATGTGAAGGAAATATGCCCTAGAGGCAATAATAAAGTTATTATTTATTTCCTTATATCATGATAAATGTTTATTATTCATGCTAGAATTGTATTAACCGGAAACATAATACATGTGTGAATACATAGACAAACAGAGTGTCACTAGTATGCCTCTACTTGACTAGCTCGTTAATCAAAGATGGTTATGTTTCCTAACCATACAAAGAGTTGTTATTTGATTAACGGGATCACATCATTAGTGTGAATGATCTGATTGACATGACCCATTCCATTAGCTTAGCACCCGATCGTTTAGTATGTTGCTATTGCTTTCTTCATGACTTATACATGTTCCTATGACTATGAGATCATGCAACTCCCGTTTGCCGGAGGAACACTTTGTGTGCTACCAAACGTCACAACGTAACTGGGTGATTATAAAGGAGCTCTACAGGTGTCTCCAAAGGTACATGTTGGGTTGGCGTATTTCGAGATTAGGATTTGTCACTCCGATTGTCGGAGAGGTATCTCTGGGCCCTCTCGGTAATGCACATCACATAAGCCTTGCAAGCATTGCAACTAATGAGTTAGTTGTGAGATGATGTATTACGGAACGAGTAAAGAGACTTGCCGGTAACGAGATTGAACTAGGTATTGAGATACCGACGATCGAATCTCGGGCAAGTAACATACCGATGACAAAGGGAACAACGTATGTTGTTATGCGGTCTGACCGATAAAGATCTTCGTAGAATATGTAGGAGCCAATATGAGCATCCAGGTTCCGCTATTGGTTATTGACCGGAGACGTGTCTCGGTCATGTCTACATTGTTCTCGAACCCGTAGGGTCCGCACGCTTAAGGTTTCGATGACAGTTATATTATGAGTTTATGAGTTTTGATGTACCGAAGTTAGTTCGGAGTCCCGGATGTGATCACGGACATGACGAGGAGTCTCGAAATGGTCGAGACATAAAGATTGATATATTGGACGGCTATATTCGGACACCGGAAGTGTTCCGGGGAAGTTTCGGATAAAACCGGAGCACCGGGGGGTTACCGGAACCCCCCGGGGGGTTAATGGGCCTCATGGGCCTAAAGTGGAGAAGAGGAGGGGCTGCCAGGGCAGGCCGCGCGCCCCCTCTCCCCCTAGTCCGAATTGGACAAGGAGGGAGGGGCGGCGCCCCCTTTTCCTTCTCTCCTTCCCCCTCTCCTACTTGGACAAGGAAAGGGAGGGGAGTCCTACTCCCGGTAGGAGTAGGACTCCTCCTGCGCGCCTCCTACTAGGGCCGGCCGCACCCCCCTTGGATCCTTTATATACGGAGGCAAGGGGCACCCCTAGACACACAAGTTGATCCACGTGATCATATTCTTAGCCGTGTGCGGTGCCCCCTTCCACCATAGTCCTCGATAATATTGTAGCGGTGCTTAGGCGAAGCCCTGCGACGGTAGTACATCAAGATCGTCACCACGCCGTCATGCTGACGGAACTCTTCCCCGACACTTTGCTGGATCGGAGTCCGGGGATCGTCACCGAGCTGAACGTGTGCTAGAACTCGGAGGTGCCGTAGTTTCGGTGCTTGATCGGTCGGGCCGTTGAAGGACGTACGACTACATCAACCAAGTTAACGCTTCCGTTGTCGATCTACAAGGGTACGTAGATCACACTCTCCCCCTCGTTGCTATGCATCACCATGATCTTGCGTGTGCGTAGGAAATTTTTTTGAAATTACTACGAAACCCAACAGTGGCATCCGAGCCAGGTTTTATATGTTGATGTTATATGCACGAGTAGAACACAAGTGATTGTGGGCGATATAAGTCATACTGCTTACCAGCATGTCATACTTTGGTTCGGCGGTATTGTTGGACGAAGCGGGCCCAGACGACATTACGCGTACCGCTTACGCGGAGACCGGTTCTACCGACGTGCTTTGCACACAGGTGGCACACCGGGTGTCAGTTTCTCCAATTTTAGTTGAACCAAGTGTGGCTACGCCCGGTCCTTACGAAGGTTAAAACAACACCAACTTGACAAACTATCGTTGTGGTTTTGATGCGTAGGTAAGATTGGTTCTTGCTTAAGCCCGTAGCAGCCACGTAAAACTTGCAACAACAAAGTAGAGGACGTCTAACTTGTTTTTGCAGGGCATGTTGTGATGTGATATGGTCAAGACATGATGCTAAATTTTATTGTATGAGATGATCATGTTTTGTAACCGAGTTATCGGCAACTGGCAGGAGCCATATGGTTGTCGCTTTATTGTATGCAATGCAATCGCGCTGTAATGCTTTACTTTATCACTAAGCGGTAGCGATAGTCGTGGAAGCATAAGATTGGCGAGACGACAACGATGCTACGATGGAGATCAAGGTGTCGCGCCGGTGACGATGGTGATCATGACGGTGCTTCGAAGATGGAGATCACAAGCACAAGATGATGATGGCCATATCATATCACTTATATTGATTGCATGTGATGTTTATCTTTTATGCATCTTATCTTGCTTTGATTGACGGTAGCATTATAAGATGATCTCTCACTAATTATCAAGAAGTGTTCTCCCTGAGTATGCACCGTTGCGAAAGTTCTTCGTGCTGAGACACCACGTGATGATCGGGTGTGATAGGCTCTACGTTCAAATACAACGGGTGCAAAACAGTTGCACACGCGGAATACTCAGGTTATACTTGACGAGCCAAGCATATACAGATATGGCCTCGGAACACGGAGACCGAAAGGTCGAGCGTGAATCATATAGTAGATATGATCAACATAGTGATGTTCACCAATGAAACTACTCCATCTCACGTGATGATCGGACATGGTTTAGTTGATTTGGATCACGTAATCACTTAGAGGATTAGAGGGATGTCTATCTAAGTGGGAGTTCTTTAAGTAATATGATTAATTGAACCTAAATTTATCATGAACTTAGTACCTGATAGTATCTTGCTTGTTTATGTATTGATTGTAGATAGATGGCTCGTGCTGTTGTTCCGTTGAATTTTAATGCGTTCCTTGAGAAAGCAAAGTTGAAAGATGATGGTAGCAATTACACGGACTGGGTCTGTAACTTGAGGATTATCCTCATTGCTGCACAGAAGAATTACGTCCTGGAAGCACCGCTGGGTGCCAGGCCTGCTGCTGGAGCAACACCAGATGTTATGAACGTCTGGCAGAGCAAAGCTGATGACTACTCGATAGTTCAGTGTGCCATGCTTTACGGCTTAGAATCGGGACTTCAACGACGTTTTGAACGTCATGGAGCATATGAGATGTTCCAGGAGTTGAAGTTAATATTTCAAGCAAATGCCCGGATTGAGAGATATGAAGTCTCCAATAAGTTCTATAGCTGCAAGATGGAGGAGAACAGTTCTGTCAGTGAGCATATACTCAAAATGTCTGGTATAATAATCACTTGATTCAATTGGGAGTTAATCTTCCAGATGATTGCGTCATTGAATGAATTCTCCAATCACTTCCACCTAGCTACAAGAGCTTTGTGATGAACTATAATATGCAATTGATGGATAAGACAATTCCCGAGCTCTTTGCAATGCTGAAAGCTGCGGAGGTAGAAATCAAGAAGGAGCATCAAGTGTTGATGGTCAACAAGACCACTAGTTTCAAGAAAAAGGGCAAAGGGAAGAAGAAGGGGAACTTCAAGAAGAACAGCAAGCAAGTTGCTGCTCAGGAGAAGAAACCCAAATCTGGACCTAAGCCTGAAACTGAGTGCTTCTACTGCAAGCAGACTTGTCACTGGAAGCGGAACTGCCCCAAGTATTTGGCGGATAAGAAGGATGGCAAGGTGAACAAAGGTATATGTGATATACATGTTATTGATGTGTACCTTACTAATTCTCGCAGTAGCACCTGGGTATTTCAGACTAGTTTTGTTGCTAATATTTGCAACTCCAAACAGGGACTACGGATTAAGCAAAGATTGGCTAAGGATGAGGTGACCATGCGCGTGGGAAATGGTTCCAAAGTCGATGTGATCGCGATCGGCACGCTACCTCTACATCTACCTTCGGGATTAATATTAGACCTAAATAATTGTTATTTGGTGCCAGCGTGTTAAGCATGAACATTATATGGATCTTGTTTGATGCGAGACGGTTATTCATTTAAATCAGAGAATAATGGTTGTTCTATTTATATGAGTAATATCTTTTATGGTCATGCACCCTTGAAGAGTGGTCTATTCTTATTGAATCTCGATAGTTAGTGACACACATATTCATAATGTTGAAGCCAAAAGATGCAGAGTTATAATGATAGTGCAACTTATTTGTGGCACTGCCGTTTGGGTCATATCGGTGAAGCGCATGAAGAAACTCCATACGTGATGGACTTTTGGAACCACTTGATTATGAATCACTTGGTACTTGCGAACCGTGCCTTATGGGCAAGATGACAAAAACACGTTCTCCGGAACTATGGAGAGAGCAATAGATTTGTTGGAAATCATACATACAGATGTATGTGGTCCGAATGAATATGAGGCTCGTGGCGGATATCGTTATTTTCTCACCTTCACAGATGACTTAAGCAGATATGGGTATATCTACTAATGAAACATAAGTCTGAAACATTTGAAAAGTTCAAAGAATTTCAGAGTGAAGTTGAAAATCATCGTAACAAGAAAATAAAGTTTCTACGATCTGATCGTGGAGGAGAATATTTGAGTTACGAGTTTGGTGTACATTGAAACAATGCGGAATAGTTTCGCAACTCACGAACTCGGAACACAGAGCGTAATGGTGTGTCCGAACGTCGTAATCGTACTTTACTAGATATGGTGCGATCTATGATGTATCTTACTGATTTACCGCTATCGTTTTGGGGATACTGCTCTAGAGACGGCCGCATTCACGTTAAATAGGGCACCATCAAAATCCGTTGAGACGACGCCTTATGAACTGTGTTTGGCAAGAAACCAAAGTTGTCGTTTCTGAAAGTTTGGGGCTGCGATGCTTATGTGAAAAAGCTTCAACCTGATAAGCTCGAACCCAAATCGGAGAAATGTGTCTTCATAGGATATCCAAAGGAAACTATTGGATACACCTTCTATCACAGATCCGAAGGCAAGACTTTTGTTGCTAAATTCGGAAACTTTCTAGAGAAGGAGTTTCTCTCGAAAGAAGTGAGTGGGAGGAAAGTAGAACTTGACGAGGTAACTGTACCTGCTCCCTTATTGGAAAGTAGTACATCACAGAAACCAGTTTCTGTGACACCTACACCAATTAGTGAGGAAGCTAATGATGATGATCATGAAACTTCAGAACAAGATACTACTGAACCTCGTAGATCAACCAGAGTAAGATCCGCACCAGAGTGGTACGGTAATCCTGTTCTGGAAGTCATGCTACTAGATCATGATGAACCTACGAACTATGAAGAAGCGATGGTGAGCCCAGATTCCGCAAAATGGCTTGAAGCCATGAAATCTGAGATGGGATCCATGTATGAGAACAAAGTATGGACTTTGGTTGACATGCCCAATGATCGGCAAGCAATTGAGAATAAATGGATCTTCAAGAAGAAGACTGACGCTGACGGTAATGTTACTGTCTACAAAGCTCGACTTGTCGCAAAAGGTTTTCGACAAGTTCAAGGGATTGACTACGACGAGACCTTCTCACCCGTAGCGATGCTTAAGTCTGTCCGAATCATGTTAGCAATTGCCGCATTTTATGATTATGAAATTTGGCAGATGGATGTCAAAACTGACATTCCTGAATGGATTTCTGGAAGAAGAGTTGTAATATGATGCAGCCGGAAGGTTTTGTCGATCCAAAGGGAGCTAACAAAGTGTGCAAGCTCCAGCGATCCATTTATGGACTGGTGCAAGCCTCTCGGAGTTGGAATAAACGCTTTGATAGTGTGATCAAAGCATTTGGTTTTGTACAGACTTTTGGAGAAGCTGTATTTACAAGAAAGTGAGTGGGAGCTCTGTAGCATTTCTGATATTATATGTAGATGACATATTACTAATCGGAATGATATAGAATTTCTGGATAGCATAAAGGGATACTTGAATAAGAGTTTTTCAATGAAAGACCTCGGTGAAGCTGCTTACATCCTTGGTTGTGATTAGAGAGATAGATCAAGACGCTTAATTGGACTTTCACAAAGCACATACCTTGACAAAGTTTTGAAGAAGTTCAAAATGGATCAAGCAAAGAAAGGGTTCTTGCCTGTGTTACAAGGTGTGAAGTTGAGTAAGACTCAATGCCCGACCACTGCAGAAGATAGAGAGAAAATGAAAGATGTTCCCTATGCTTCAGCCATAGGCTCTATCATGTATGCAATGCTGTGTACCAGACCTGATGTGTGCCTTGCTATAAGTCTAGCAGGGAGGTACCAAAGTAATCCAGGAGTGGATCACTGGACAGCGGTCAAGAACATCCTGAAATACCTGAAAAGGACTAAGGATATGTTTCTCGTTTATGGAGGTGACAAAGAGCTCATCGTAAATGGTTACGTTGATGCAAGCTTTGACACTGATCCGGACGATTCTAAATCGCAAACCGGATACGTGTTTACATTGAAACGGTGGAGCTGTCAGTTGGTGCAGTTCTAAACAAAGCGTCGGTGGAGTCTACATGTGAAGCGGAGTACATAGCTGCTTCAGAAGCAGCAAATGAAGGAGTCTGGATGAAGGAGTTCATATCCGATCTAGGTGTCATACCTAGTGCATCGGGTCCAATGAAAATCTTTTGTGACAATACTGGTGCAATTGCCTTGGCAAAGAATCCAGATTTCACAAGAGAACCAAGCACATCAAGAGACACTTCAATTCCATCCGGGATCTAGTCCAGTTGGAAGACATAGAGATTTGCAAGATACATACGGATCTGAATGTTGCAGACCTGTTGACTAAGCCTCTTCCACGAGCAAAACATGATCAACACCAAAGCTCCATGGGTGTTAGAATCATTACTTTGTAATCTAGATTATTGACTCTAGTGCAAGTGGGAGACTGAAGGAAATATGCCCTAGAGGCAATAATAATGTTATTATTTTATTTCCTTATATCATGATAAATGTTTATTATTCATGCTAGAATTGTATTATCCGGAAACATAATACTTGTGTGAATACATAGACAAACTAAACGTCACTAGTATGCCTCTACTTGACTAGCTCGTTAATCAAAGATGGTTATGTTTCCTAACCATAGACATGTGTTGTCATTTGATTAACGGGATCACATTCATTAGGAGAATGATGTGATTGACATGACCCATTCCATTAGCTTAGCACCCGATCGTTTTAGTATGTTGCTATTGCTTTCTTCATGACTTATACATGTTCCTATGACTATGAGATTATGCAACTCCCGTTTGCCGGAGGAACACTTTGTGTGCTACCCAAACGTCACAACGTTAACTGTGAGTGATAATTGGGAGCTCTTACAGGTGGTCTCCAAAGGTAAATGTTGGGTTGGCGTATTTCGAGATTAGGATTTGTCACTCCGATTGTCGGAGAGGTACCTCTGGGCCCTCTCGGTAATGCACATCACATAAGCCTTGCAAGCATTACAACTAATGAGTTAGTTGCAAGATGATGTATTACGAAACGAGTAAAGAGACTTGCCGGTAACGAGATTGAACTAGGTATTGAGATACCGACGATCGAATCTCGGGCAAGTAACATACCGATGACAAAGGGAACAACGTATGTTGTTATGCGGTATAACCGATAAAGATCTTCGTAGAATATGTAGGAGCAATATGAGCATCCAGGTTCCGCTATTGGTTATTGACCGGAGACGTGTCTCGGTCATGTCTACATTGTTCTCGAACCCGTAGGGTCCGCACGCTTAAGGTTTCTGATGACAGTTATATTATGAGTTTATGAGTTTTTGATGTACCGAAGTTAGTTCGGAGTCCCGGATGTGATCACGGACATGATGAGGAGTCTCGAAATGGTCGAGACATAAAGATTGATATATTGGACGGCTATATTCGGACACCGAGTGTTCCGGGTGATTTCGGAGAAAACCGGAGAGCCGGGAGGGTTACCGGAACCCCTACCGGCAGGAGAAGTAATGGGCCATATGGGCCTTAGTGGAGAGAGAGGGGCAGCCAGGGTGGGCCGCACGCCTCCTCCCCCTGGTCTGAATTGGACTAGGAGAGGGGGGGGCGGCGCCCCCCTTTCCTTCTCCCTCCCCACTTCTTTCCAGGAGGAGGACTCCTCCTTGGCGCGCCTATAGGGCCGGCCGGCCTCCTCCCCTTGCTCCTTTATATACGGGCAGGGGCACCCCTAGACACACAAGTTGATCCACGTGATCATATTCTTAGCCGTGTGTGGTGCCCCCTTCCACCATAATCCTCGATAATATTGTAGCGGTGCTTAGGCGAAGCCCTACGACGGTAGTACATCAAGATCGTCACCACGCCGTCGTGCTGACGGAACTCTTCCCCGACACTTTGCTGGTTCGGAGTCCGGGGATCGTCATCGAGCTGAACGTGTGCTAAAACTCGGAGGTGCCGTAGTTTCGGTGCTTGATTGGTCGGACCATGAAGACGTACGACTACATCAACCACGTTGTCATAACGCTTCCGCTGTCGGTCTACAAGGGTACGTAGATCACACTCTCCCCTCATTGCTATGCATCACAATGATCTTGTGTGTGCATAGGAATTTTTTTGAAATTACTACGTTCCCCAACAACGATAGCCGAAGTTGTCGTGTTGCGCCCAGCAACCACTATGACACCGTTGCTTTGTACTGTGTTTCCTATCCAAATTCCAAATTAGGCTGCAACAATTTCTTGATTTAGATTGAATTAACTAGGCCAGTGATTTCTTTGTTTTATCCTCACAAATCAGTATTGCAAATTACACATACTGCTCTGATTGTATCATTTAGACTTAATTTTTCGTCAGTTGTGTTTGTACTTGTGTATTCATAAAGAGGAAAATAATGTATTCATTTGAAACAATTGTAGGAACATTTGATCCTCTTGGTAGTCAAGGAGTCAAATTTAAGCAGTACAGATGTAAAAAAATAGCCCCACTCAACGTATAATTTTTTAAAAGCATTCAATATATTTGTTATGCCTTTTTATTCTTGCCCCCCTATGTCTAAATTCTCGCTCTGGCTATGTACTAACTACTGAACGTCGGAGATCTCGACGATCTCCGTGCCCGGCGCCAGTGGGTTCCCTGAATACAGTCCGAGCAGGACATAAGTGTGACCGTGTGAGCTGCCACCTCCTCCAAGAAAATACTAATCCTTCTAACCATAGATTATCACTCATGCTTAGAAGTAAATTTCTGGACTAGCTCGGATATCCGTCGAGGGTTGCCGGGAGGTGGCTCTGCCACTGCTCAACGCCGGGCAAACGGTTAAGTTCGGAAGCTCCTGCGCGTGTGGAAGCTCCGGCACCTCCTCTGCCTGCGCGTCCACGTCCAGTTTGACGAATAGTGCCTCCATCATCGCCTATTCTTGTCGGATGAATTGTCGGTTGACCTCGACGTAGGCCACATCCTAAATGGACTAGAGGATGGCAGTCTGCTCCGCCATCTCCATCACTTGGGCGGCCTCATACTCCGCCTCTACGTCTGCCATGCCGAAGCCCACACGGCAATGCCTCCTCCTCCTCCATGGGCCCTGCTTCTGGTGGCTGCCCCCTCCTCCTCCTCCTCCTCCTCCTCTGATGGGTCCGGTGAATCCAAAGGAAGGCCGGCGGCGAAACGAGCAGCCCGCCTCGCCTGGATCTACTCAGTAGCTGCACCCTCTGCTCCGGAGTCACTACAAAAAAAATACACTTTCGTGATGATACGTGTTTGTCACAGTAGGTCACATTTTCTGTCATGCATGTACATCCATGACGATTTTATGACAGAATCAAGATAGTCATACATGTGCTATCGTAGAAGTGTTCCATGACATTACCAAAATTATCATCACGGAAGTGTCCACTTCCATGACGATAAATCCCGCGTCACAGAAGTGCTTTCGTCAAGGGTGACCGACACGTGGAATCCACCGTAACGGAACACCGTTAAGCTATCGGGTCAGGTTTTGGATCCGATAGCCCGTTAACAGCCCCGACCAATGGGGATTTTCCACGTGTAAAATCACCATTGGCTGGAGGAAACACGTGTCGTCTCATCGTTGGGACAGATGTCATCCACTCATTGGACAGAAGGCGCCTATGATACGTCGACACGTGGCATGGCCCAACAGAGGCCCATTCCTATGAAAAGGTCGACCCGTTTGACTTGGTCAAAAGGTGGTGGGCCGGCCCATGTAAAGCCTATTAACGACCTGTTCGCATATAGCCCATTTACAGCCCGCTAACCCAAGGCCCGTTACGCCCTATCCG
>NW_024112215.1:0-10596 GCF_003073215.2 Triticum urartu | reverse complement strand
AACTCTCACTAGTAGAAAAAGGGTCAAATGTCAAGCACATTAGTGCCGGTTTGCTTTTGAGCCAGCACTAACATGTGCATTAGTGCCGGTTCCAATGGCTAGTCTGCCACTTGCATTAGTACCGGTTCGTGGCCGACCTTTAGCACCGGTTCGTGCCACGGACCGGTACTAAAGTGGGTGGTGGCAGGATGTTGTCAGTCCGGGGCCCCTCCAGCACCTTTAGTACCGGTTTGTGGCACGAACCGGTGCTAAAGGTCGTCCTACATAAACCCTTCGTCCACCCAAGCTCGCTCTGTTCTTCCCCTTCTCCTCTCCTCTCTGTTCTTCCACTCTTCCTCTCGAGCTCATCACACATTTTGCCCAAATTTTGTCAAGATTTGAAGGCCCCCATCCATTCAAATGATCACAAAGGTTAGCAACTTTGTCCTTTCATCTCTCATTGCTAGATTAGCTCTTGCAATGCTTTGTATAGTGATTAATTTATGAGTTTAGTAATTTGGGAGGAAATATATGTGCTATTATTTGATTTATATGCAATTTCAGGTCAAAAATAACACTTAGTTTGCATATGTAGGTGTGGTTTACTTAGTGCCTTCTAAATCTCCGTCGTAACCACAGTCGATCGCCCGGACCATTCCGTCGCTGGCACCACCTTGTGCAGAGAAAAGAGATTCAATGAATGTTATCATTACCAAAATTGATGTTTGTGCGATTTGGATATATAGTTACTCGTATAATTATCTTACCCATACATTGTTTGTTATACATAGTGCCAAGGTTTTGATATCCGTCCCCGTCGGCCCTCGTCCTTGTTATGATTCGGATGTGGTATATTCTCTTTTAAAACTAGTTGTAGCATTTCGTGTTTATGACAAATTATGCCCATCAAGTTGACATAGATATTTTTGTCTGGGAGGTCTGTGAAGCGGAAATTCCAACCGACCCTATTGTCGAGAGGTTAAATTTAGTTGAAAGAGAAAACGAGTATTTGAAAGAAAAATTGAAAAGAATTGAGGGGGAGAAGATGGAATTGGAGCTGCATGTTGCCGATGTTGTCGATGATCACAAGATCAAGATGGAGAAAATGCGCTTGAAGATTAGAAAGATTAGAAAATATGCCATTGATAGTGAGGCTTGGTATCATTATGTTGTTGGATCAATTGTTACCTTAGTTGCGATCTGGTTCGCATTTGTTGTTGCATTTAAATGCTTTAGCTAGAGAGTTATTTGTTTGTTGCATTTAAGTCTTGTATGAACTTAATGTATGAAATTTATGTATGAACTTGTATTAATTTGGTCTTTTCGGTGTTGTGTAATGAAGATGAGCCGACAATGGATGTACGATGACCGATGCTCTCCCGAGTTCATTAATGGCGTGCAATCTTTTCTGCTTGAGGCTGAGGCAAACAAGCGGGTGGATGGTTTTATGCCTTGTCCATGTTTAGTCTGTAAGAATGATCACAATTACTCTATGTCAAGAACCATTCACGTCCACCTGTTTAAGTCCGGTTTCATGCCCCACTATAATGTTTGGACCAAGAACGGAGAAAGAGGGGTTATGATGGAAGACAATGAAGAAGAAGAGGACGACGACAGCTATCCTGGCCATGGGTTCCCTGAATACGATGATACAACAATGGGGGAAGAAGCTGAGCCGGCAATGCGGGAAGAAGCTGAAGAAGAGGCATCAGATGAGCCCGTTGATGATCTAGGTCGGGCCATTGCCGATGCAAAGAGAAACTGTGCAAGTGATTTGGAGAAGAAGTTGCAGCGCATGTTAGAGGATCACAAGAAATTGTTGTACCCGAATTGCGAAGATGACAAGAAAAAGTTGGGCACCACACTGGAATTGCTGCAATGGAGGGCAAAGAATGGTGTATCTGACAAGGGATTTGGAAAGTTGCTGGTAATGATAAAGAATACGCTTCCAAAGGACAACGAATTGCCCGAGAGTACGTATAAAGCAAAGAAGGCTGTCTGCCCTCTAGGGTTAGAGGTGCAGACGATACATGCATGCCCTAATGACTGCATCCTCTACCGCGGTGAGTACAAGGATTTGAATGCTTGCCCGGTATGTGGTGCATTGCGCTATTAGATCAGGCGCGATGACCCTGGTGATGTCGAGGGCGAGCGCCCCAGGAAGAAGATTCCTGCCAAGGTGATGTGGTATCCTCCTATAATACCATGGTTGAAACGTTTGTTCCAAAACAAAGAGCATGCCAAGGCGATGCGATGGCACAGAGAAGACCGTAAGAAAGACAGAAAGTTGAGAGTACCCGCTGACGGGTCGCAGTGGGGAAAAATCGAGAGAAAGTACGGGAAGGAGTTTGCAGTTGACGCAAGGAACGTATGGTTTGGTCTAAGCGCAGATGGCATTAATCCTTTTGGGGAGCAGAGCACCAACCATAGCACCTGGCCTGTGACTCTATGTTTGTATAACCTTCCTCCTTGGTAGTGCATGAAGCAGAAGTTCATTATGATGGCAGTGCTCATCCAAGGCCCTAAGCAACCCGACAACGACATTGATGTGTACCTAAGGCCATTAGTTGAAGAACTCTTACAGCTGTGGAATGGAACTGGTGTACGTGCGTGGGATGAGCACATGGGGGAATAATTTGACCTAAAGGCCTTGCTATTCGTGAACATCAATGATTGGCCTGCTCTCAGTAACCTTTCAGGACAGACAAACAAGGGATATCGCACATGCACGCACTGTTTGGATGATACCGACAGTATCACTACAAAAAAATACACTTCTGTGATGATACGTGTTTGTCACAGTAGGTCGCATTTTTTATCATGCATGTACATCCATGACAAATTTATGACAGAATCAAGATAGTCATACATGTGCTATCGTAGAAGTGTTCCATGACATTACCAAAATTATCATCACGGAAGTGTCCACTTCCATGACGATAAATCACGCATCACAGAAGTGCTTTCGCCAAGGGTGACCGACACGTGGCATCCACCGTAACGGAACGCCGTTAAGCTATCGGGTCGGGTTTTGGATCCGATAACCCGTTAACAGCCCCGACCAATGGGAAATTTCCACGTGTAAAATTCTTATTGGCCGGACGAAACACGTGTCAGCTCGTCAGTGGGTCAGATAGGCGCCTATGATACGTCGACACGTGGCACGGCCCAACAGAGGCCCATTCCTATGAAAAGGCCGGCCCGTTTGACTTGGTCAAAAGGTGGCGGGCCGGCCCATGTAAAGCCTGTTAACGGCCTGTTCGCATATAGCCCATTTACGCTAACCCAAGGCCCGTTACGCCCTATCCGAATTAGGCCCAGTAGCGTCATCTGGGCCACCCAATATGATTCCAGCCCGTTTTCACTTCTGGCCCATGTATGGCCCATGACGTCTTTCGGCCCATATGAGGCCCTATGTAACTCTTGGCCTATTAACGTCCCGTGGTGAAACTAGCCCATAATGAACAGTGTATCACTTTAAACCCATTAACGGCCCGTGGTGAAACTGGCCTGTAATGAACAGTGTATCACTTTATACCCATTAACGGCCCGTTATTCTGATGGGCCGTTTCCAGCCCATGTTATCTTTCGGCCTTCTCAGAGCCCATTTATTCTTGGGCTCATTTCCAGCATTCATTTACTTATGGCCCGTTATTGTCATTTTCTGCTTGTGGGCCAAATTCAGCCCGTGGTTACAGTCGGCCCGTTTGTGGTCCGTTAATACGTTGGGCCGTTTTCATAGCGTCATCAAATACGGCCTATTAATGATGGCCGTTATGGTCGTCCCATGAACGGACGATTCCAACTCTAGCCCGTTTTACAGCCATAATGCGGCCTGTTATTGGCCCATGTTTGGCCAATTGATCATACTGCCCGTATAAGGCCCATTGATGATATGGCCCATAGAAGGCCCATTGTTTCTACGGCCCGTAGAAGGCCCATTGTTTCTACGGCCAGTAGAAGGCCCACTGTTTCTACGGCCCGTAGGAGGCCCAGTGTCACTAAAGTAAATATTAGCCCATGGTTATTGTGGCCTAGTTTTAAAAAATAGGTTATTGCAGCCACTGGGCATCAAAGTTTGCCACTAGTGCAAAATAAACGCGCGACAAAAGAATATACAAAACTGAGAGCACTTCAGAAGGCACTAGGCCTGGCCAGGTCGCCCCCCCAAACAGCTGAAGAAGCTGAGTAGACCTCAGTTGTGTCAACGATAGATGCATCAACACTAGATTTAAGGCATGATGGTGCGCACGGCAGTCCTCTGACATCTTCATTGCATCTTTGACTTCAAGTCGGAGCTGAGCTGAAGCAAGCCTTTCCGCTTTAAGTTGAGACTGAAGAAGTCGAACTGATTGAGGCAGCGACTGCACAGAGGTTGTCTCACACCTGCTGGTGAGTAGCTTCAACTCACTGTCTTCATCAAGACAGGACCTTGGGGTCATCTCGCTGTCCTCAAGATGGTTTGGCTCACTATCTTCCCTAAAGTTCTGCCTGGCGTAAGAGATACGAGTCTGAAAGAGAAACAAGGAGACACGTAACAGGTTTCACAATTATATAAGCAAATAAATGGATCTGTTCTGCATAAGGAACATGTTTTTACAACTACAATTTGAAACTGGTAGTTGTTGCAAACATCCAATCAGATGTAAACAGCAAAGCAAACAGCAGTGGAGGAAATGATGCCTATCCAAATCTATACTAGAACAAAGTTTGAAGGCTTGAGAAGGATGAACTTACATTACATGTTAACACGGGCTGGACAAAGCCCTTCTCCATGTTGATGGAAGGATAATTCAATAAATTCCCCAAAGAAAATTCTTTATAAGCGTTGCCATTATTCTACATTTTGCAAAGAGTAAATATAGATCAAATAATATTGGAAGAAACAGAGGATAATGAAGCTCAGGTGCAGACTGATGATACATAATCAAATAGCAATTAATTAAGTACAACGTTACAAGGCAAAAGGGAGAGAGGTACTGACAAGAGCAATGCAGAGCCCATTATTGTTTTGAGATCGTATGATCCTTTGAGCAAGGAGATTCATCTGAAATTAGTTTTCATACAAGAGAGAAGGTAAGGCACAAGCAGAAATTTAGGAGTTCAAATTTTGAATTGATATCATAGACAGTACCTGACGCTGGGCTCCCAGCAGTTCTAATAGGGGTTTGGCCACTGGAGTAGGGGTAAAGTGTGGTACAGTTGGGCCTGTGTTTTCTGTGGCTGCTGATCTATCTGATTTAACAGGTATCACTACCTTTTCCAAATACCTAGTTTGTACTCCTTGAGGATCTGCACTCACCCTCTCGTTTTGGACATCTATTACGAAAGAACAACATTTGACTGGAAAAACATAGTGTGACGACACATGGAATAGGTACAGAAAATGGATAGGTATGGCATATACTCATATATGATGCTTAAACTAAGCAGATGGTGTAACAAAGTAGAAGTAATGCAAGAGGTCAGATGCAAAATATGTGCGACCAATACAACTTTGCAAAGTTAGAGCAAGCACCTTGATGGGTGAATAAGATAGGCCATCCTCCACCATGCCAAGTTTGTTAGCCAGTGGATCGTTCCGCAATATTCCTCTCGTGCGCCCATTCTCATATTCATTTTGATAATGTTCAATATCTGACATGCATGAAAACATAAAAACAAGTGAGATTTTCTTTGTAATGCAGAAGTGATTCTAATCCAATACTGCCTCCCTGTAAACCCCTTTGTGCTATCTCTGCAATTCTTTTAAAAGATGCCATGCATGCTGTAATTTGTTGTGTGCATTAATATAATGTGGCCTACTACTCAAAATATGAGAGCTCCAGAAGTGATGACACTTCGCAGATGATAGCTTCAACATATAGTAAAGAAGAACAAGTCGACCTGACCTGACAGATTCAAAATATACTAAGGGAGAACAACTCGACCTGACCAGTCGAACCGCAAGAGAAGAGTATCATCTTAAAGAAGAGCAGAAGAGCAAGCAGATTGAAGATATTACAAGTCTTTTAATACAATGTCGGTTGGCCACCCATGATGAACCAGAGCGCACAGAGAAATACTATTCTTTCCGGTCTCTCCATATGTGGCTCACATGCATTTCGAAACTAAAGTAGGAACATTTAGCTAACCAATTAAACATCTCTCAGTTTTACTAATATCAGCAATAATATCATATATGAATTTGTACAACTAAGCTTGTTTAGCTCGATGGGTGGAGCAGTGCTATTACGACACGAACCACGTAGGCTGATTGTGGTCATCATAAAATGGGGAAAACATAAGCATGATGAGTACAGTGTTGACCGTGGCAGTGGGATGGCAGATCTGAAGCTGCAAACCGCGCAAAGGGTAGTTAGCAACCATGTTTGCTTTGAAATAACAACTAAGATTTGGTATGGACAAGAAAGTACGGTCAACAAGTGACAAAGAAATGCAATTATGCTGTCTCTCTATATGTCGCGACATGCATTTGGAAACTCAAGTGGGACCTTTAGCTAACCAATTAAATGTGTCGGTTAACTAATATCAGTATCATATCACAATCATATTTGAACAACTAAGCTTTCGAATTCTAAGTGTTGTGTTGTTTAGCTTGAAGGGTGGAGTAATGCTAGTACGACAGAAAGCACCTACGCAGATCATAGTAGAGTAGATAAAAGGGGAAAACCCTAAGCATCAAGAGAAAAATCAGGAAAGTGGAACTAGCTGGACCAGTGGGTGGCGCACATGCTTTTCGAAAACGAATATAGGAACATTAGGTGACCAATTAAACGTTCTCTGTTTTAGTGATATGAGCATCATATCAGATTCGTATTTCAACACGTAAGCTTTGGGTTGAGGTCTTGAGGAGCAGTGCTAGCACGACACGAAGCACCTACGATGATGGTAGTGAATATAAAGGGGGAAACCATAAGCTTTACGAGTATAGTGCCCGTGCCATGGCGGATCTGAAGGTGCAAACCGGACAAAGCTACTTCGCAACCAATGTTTGCTTTCAACTAGCCACTACGATTTGGTACGGACAAGAAAAGTACAGTAAACAAATTACGATCTATTTTCGGGTGAGATCAATAACTTAAGCACATATGGAAGAGTACCACCTCTCTTGCGACGCCGTGTAGGCCTATGCTGATACGTTGAGGGTGCTGCGGGTGCGATGGCTGTCGGCGGCGGGGAAGAAGACTTTAGACGGCAGACGGCCGGGTCGGGGGATATATCCTGTTGCCGTGGACGAGGCGGTCGTAGGAGCGGCAACGGCAAGGTGGACGACGGCGCCGATGAAGCGAGAGGAGGCGATGAAAGGATCCTGGTCCAGCGCCGTGGATGAGAGACGTCCATCTCTTGCAGTGGACGACGGGGTAGGGGTAGCGCTCCGGCAAGGTGGAGGATGGGGTGGCAGACGGAGGAGGCTGGCTGCAGTGCGGAGGTTGTCGTGCCGCCGACGGTGTATGAATGGGGAAATGGAGGGGAGGGGGATCTCAAACTTTGGGACGCGCTTCTCTGAAATGGGGGAAAGTTACGAACTTATCCCCCGTTTAAAATTTCGGACATCGCGTCGGTTGGGGATAGGACGGTAATCTCGCATCTCCCAAATATTAGCTGGTAACTATTTCGGGCGAGGAGAGGGTGTTTTGCCGCCCACGGTGTATGAACGGGGCTGACAGGTAGGGCGGTTGTGTCACGTCTGATGGAAGTTACACATATGCCCCTATTTAAAATATTAGCCTACATCAATTTCGGACGAGGAGAGTTTGGTTTGCCGCCCACCATGTATGGATGGGGAAATGGAGGAAGAGACACATGTCTTTCGGACGAGCTTCAATCAAATGTGTTTTGCCGCCCATGTTTGGCGCCCACCGTGTTTGAATGGGCTCAGAGGCCGTCGTGTCACGTCTGATTGAAGTTACTAGTCTACCCCTATCAACAGCAGTGTAAATCCGGTCGATAAGGATGTCAAGTGTTAGGGGTAGACAGTAATTTCCATCTCGCAAACACTTGCTACGGGCAGCCCACAAATTATAGTGGGTGTTTAGCCGCTTTGTTCAAAACTTGGGAGAATTAGCATTCACGTTTTCCCTAGGACCTGGCAAACTAAATTCAAATCCAATTTGTATTCGATTACGAATATCCACAAGATAATTATATGTTTGCGCTCAAGGAATATACAAAACCGAACAACAAAGATTTATTCCACCTTTATATATGATTATGATTTAGAAATGCCGTGATCTTCGAATTCAGTAGGTTGGATACACTCTGAGTCAAACAGTTATTTCATCCAATACAATATGCCCACACGACAAACAGTTCACCTTATGTCAATCATACAAGTTCTGAGGATTACCTCGCCTAAAAAATTCGGATCATTACAACACATGGACAACATAGGGGGTCTTGCAACATAATCCATTCAGAGACATGACATAACATGCAAGTACAATAATCTAATGAAAATTTGAACTGGTATCTAAAGAAGGACCGAGATTATCTTGGGTTTCAGATAGCAGAAACAGCAGGACCTCCTCCGTCTTCAAATGCAACATTCTTACTTCCTCCGATTCTTGGGTTGCTTGCATAATGCGTGCCACTAATTCCGTAATTTCCAGCCTCAAGATAAATATTACCTCATTCATGGCAGCCACACCATCTCTTTCTGCCTCTAGTAGAGCCTCAAGCACTATAATATCTGTGCTCAGACTGCTCTCTGGCGGTGTTTCCTCTGAACTGCTACCATCTGGTAACATGGATGGCGCACTGCTTCCACAAATAGATTCTGGGGTTGTACATTGTGTCCTAGTGTGAACGGCATCCTGAAAGGTTTCCGCTGGACATCAGTAAGAGATAGTTATCATATGATCCAGGCAGTAAGCTTACATGGTAAAACGACGGATGAATTATTGCCGAGCATGGCAAACTATATTTAAATGGTTCGAAGCAGCATCAGCCGAAAATAAATTAAAATGGTAAGATGAAACTAGGGATGTAAGTGGCAAATAAACGAAATCCGCCAGTCCCATCTAGTTAGTTTTTGCTACCTCCCTAGTTCATTTTCCTCAAAAAAAAAAACTCTTTTGAACTATCATACCACTAGTGGACTTTAATCGGGATTAAACGGGACCCAGTTGACATCCCTAGTTGAAAGGGAGTGTACAACCGCTATATTTAAGTTGCCAAGGCATCTAAGCAGTTGAAATAATCTGAGAAAGCACTTAACAGTGTGGCCTCATATAAACTACGAAGACAGTCTTGTGATGAAGTTGAGAGGAAAAGTTAAGGACTCAAATGAAATAGGCATGCATTTCTTTATGATAGTACAGCAGGCACTGCTGACATATTGGCCAACTCAGGTATAGCGTAACAACAAATAAGCATTCGAATCAAGCAATACAGCAAAGCAGACAACTGAACTATTTGTAATTCGGTAGGATTACACGTTGAGGGCACAAGCCAAGAAAGCAGCCCACTCGCATTACATTTCACATGTACTAAAACACACTGGCTTACCATATGTTGCTGTGAAGCCTAGCTGCTGTTGCAATGTTCTTTGAAGATATCGTCAGCATCCCGTGGTTGCAAATCTAGTTGTTGTAGTTTATTCTGCACCATCTATTTAGGTAAAATTAATTTTAATCGCATGCACTGGTCCGAATTGATCATCAATGGTTCATATAAACTAATGAAAGAAGGGTGTGTGCATACACGACAATACTCCCTTCGATTCTTTTTACTTTGCGTATAACTTTTTCTCAGTTTTCTCGTATTAGTCTGCGCGTTGCCGATTCCTAGCGTTGGTTTCCTTTTGTGCCCCGCCCCATCCACCTCTGCCCTAATTAATTGGCAAATTAGTCCAGAAAAATTAAACTAGTGCCCTCCTTGGTATGCGGGTCAAGAGTTATGGACAGAGTAAATAGAATCAGAGGGAGTATATCTGCTTCCCTCTATTTTTATGCTTGTTCGAGGTGCCAGCCCCAAAAGAACAAATATTTTGCTTGATGGGGTTGGCAGCTCCATAATTAATAGAAGCATCAAATTAGTCATGCAACTTGGGAAGATCAAGAACACACAAACAAGTAATGAACAGAGGCTCAGAGCAGTGATGTAATAGCTAGCATCAGAAAATGTAGGGTAAAACAAACAAAAAGCAGCGGAACCACATGCTAGTTTGCTGATGTGTAATTAAGCATAGAGAACATTAAACAGTCTGATGGAACCAACATGTGGCATCAGAACAAAACTAAAGCATATTAACTATATGTGCACTGGTATGTAATTTAGCACATGTAACATGTTCACTGCCAGAAGTATGGCCCTATAGGTGCAAGCAGAATAACGCGTCTCATGAAAAACTGAATGATGCCCTGAAGAAATTCAAAGGTGCAGTGCTTATGCTAGGAAAGTGAACGTAGGCGCCGGCCGTTGGATAATAGTACCTGATTCTCGGCGGCGTATGGGTATCGTTGTCATACTTGATAGCTAAGGATCGTCGATGGTGCTCGTGTTGCGGTTGAGTTTGGGCCGGCTGTCGCCGTCGCTGAAGCGGCTCCGGTGCTACGGTTGCGGCGCCTGTCGACATACAAGAAAGCTCATCTGTGGTAAGTGAACAGTTGCACG